>NC_041003.1:24015976-24232908 GCF_004193775.1 Glycine soja | reverse complement strand
CTAGGGTATAAATCTGAAAAACTACCAAAAGGTTTATAAAAACTTTTCCACTTCCACACAAAAATGTAATTCTAATTCCATCACTTGTTTTTACTGTGGAAGAAGAGGACATGGCATATCAACTTGCTACTTCAAGAAAAATTACAGTAATATTAAAATGATATGGGTCCCAAAAGGATCCTCAGTTTATACTAACATGCAAGGACCCAATAAAATTTGGGTACCTAAGTCAAAAACTTGATTATGCAGGTATCTTTGAGAAAGAAGTGGTACATAGATAGCGGATGCTCAAAACATATGACTGGAGATGCATCAAATTTTACACACATATCTCCAAAGAAAAGCGGGCATGTAACATATGGTGACAACAACAAAGGTAGAATTCTTGGAGTGGGTAAAATAGGTACAAATTCTTCAAACTCCATTGAAAATGTTCTACTTGTTGAAGGTCTTAAGCATAGCCTGCTTAGCGTTAGTCAACTATGTGACAAAGGCTATCTAGTATCATTTGATTCTCAAAAATGTCTTATAGAACATAAGCATGACAGTAATATAAAGCATGTAGGACATAGAGTCAATAATGTTTACATGATAGACTTAAGTATAAAACAAGAAAACAATCATTGCTTTCTTAGTAAAGATGATGATCCATGGTTATGGCATAAAAGAATTGCTCACATAAACATGGATCACTTAAATAAATTAATTTCAAAGATTTAGTAGTTGGTTTGCCTAAATTGAAATTTGAAAAAGATAAATTATGTGATGCATGTCAAAAGGGCAAACAAACAAGAGTCTCATTCAAATCTAAAAATGTTGTTTCAACCACTCGACCATTACAGTTATTGCATATGGATCTATTTGGTCCATCTAGAACCATGAGTTTTGGAGGAAATTACTATGCTTTAGTTATAGTTGATGATTTCTCTAGATATACTTGGACATTATTTATTACACATAAAAGTGATTCATTCCATGCATTTAGGAAACTTGCTAAAGTCATACAAAACAAGAAAAATCTCAAGATTGCATCCATTAGAAGTGATCATGGGGGTGAATTTGAAAATAAAGATTTTGAATTATTTTGTGATGAACATGGTATTGAACATAATTTTTCTGCACCAAGAACTCCTCAACAAAATGGAGTTGTTGAGAGGAAAAATAGGTCATTGGAAGAAATTGCAAGAACTTTATTAAATGATACTTCTCTTCCAAAGTATTTTTGGGCTGAAGCTGTCAATACTGCATGTTACATCATGGAATAGAGCCTTGATAAGACCTATTTTAAAGAAAACCCCATATGAGTTATTTAACGGTAGAAAACCTAATATTTCTCATCTACATGTTTTTGGGTGCAAGTGCTTTGTACTTAATAATGGTAAAGATAATCTAGGAAAATTCGATGCAAAATCTGATGAAGGCATTTTTCTGGATATTCTTTACAAAGCAAAGCATATAGAATATATAATAAGAGAACTATGAATATAGAGGAATCCATTCATGTTACCTTTGATGAATCTAATGCTATATTGTCAACAAAGAATATGCTAGATGACATTGCAGATTCTTTAGAACATATGAACATTCATGAACAAGATTCCAAAGGAAATGACAAAGGAAACAATGAAGATCCTCCAGAAGAAGGCAAATCCAATGATGTACTCCCAAGAGAATGGAAAACTTCAAGAGATCATCCCCTCGACAACATAATTGGTGATATCTCAAAAGGGGTAACAACTAGACATTCTCTTAAAGATTTATGCAATAATATGGCTTTTGTATCTATGATTGAACCTAAAAATATAAAAGAAGCCATAGTAGATGATAATTGGATCATTGCCATGCAAGAAGAACTAAACCAATTTGAAAGAAACAATGTATGGAAATTAGTAGAAAAACCTGAAAATTATCCTGTCATTGGAACAAAATGGGTTTTTAGAAATAAACTAGATGAACATGGTATTATTATTAGAAATAAAGCCAGGTTAGTAGCAAAAGGGTATAATCAAGAAGAGGGAATAGACTATGAAGAAACATATGCTCCTGTTGCAAGATTAGAAGCCATTAGAATGCTTTTGGCATATGCATCCATAATGAATTTTAAACTTTATCAAATGGATGTTAAGAGTGCCTTTCTAAATGGCTTAATTCAAGAAGAGGTATATGTTGAACAACCCCCTGATTTTGAAATTTCTGATAAACCAAACCATGTTTATAAATTACAAAAGGCTCTTTATGGTTTGAAACAAGCCCCTAGGGCATGGTATGAACGATTAAGTAGTTTTCTTCTTGAAAAAGAATTCTCCAGAGGTAAAGTGGATACCACATTATTCATAAAGAGAAGGCATAATGATATTTTGTTGGTTCAAATATATGTTGATGATATAATTTTTGGATCCACTAATGATTCATTGTGCAAGGAGTTTTCCCTTGATATGCAAAGTGAATTTGAAATGTCAATGATGGGAGAACTAAAGTACTTTCTGGGATTACAAATCAAGCAAACTCAAGAAGGTATATTCATCAATCAATCCAAATACTGCAAGGAATTGATCAAAAGATTTGGGATGGATAGTGCAAAACACATGTCTACACCGATGAGCACTAATTGTTACTTAGATAAAGATGAATCTGGTCAGTCTATAGACATAAACAATATCGAGGTATGATCGGATCTCTTCTTTATTTATCTGCTAGTAGACCTGATATTATGTTTAGTGTATGCATGTGTGCTAGGTTTCAATCCAACCCCAAACAATCACATCTAAGTGCAGTAAAGAGAATCATGAGATATCTATTAGGAACAATCAATTTAGGATAATGGTATCCTAAGAATTCAACATGTAACTTAATAGGATATTCTGATTCTGATTTTGCCGGGTCTAAAACTGATAGAAAAAGTACAAGTGGAACTTGTCAATTTATTGGATCGGCTCTTGTCTCATGGCATAGTAAGAAACAAAACAGTGTTGCTTTATCTACTGCTGAAGCGGAGTATATCTCTGCCGGTAGTTGTTGTGCACAAATCTTATGGATGAAGCAACAATTATCTGACTATGGCATCATTCTTGATCGCATACCTATTAAGTGTGATAATACTAGTGCCATAAATCTATCCAAAAACCCAGTTCAACATTCAAGAACTAAACATATAGAGATTAGACACCACTTTCTTAGAGATCATGTCTTAAAGGGAGATTGTATATTAGAATTTGTTGATACTAAGAATCAACTTGCTGATATTTTCACTAAACCTCTCCCCAAGGAAGTGTTTTTCTCTATTAGAAGAGAATTAGGTCTCTTAGATGTAAGAGATTTAGAAAAATAGGAATTGATTGGTTGATTGATTGGTTGATTGATTAGTTGATTGATTGGTTGATTTACTTTTTACCTTTTGATTGTAGATTATTTTGGTTGATCTTGTTTGAATTCTTGTTTTTATGATAGAATTTATGATTTCTTGTGTATATAGTAATTGAATGATTGAATTTAGTGTATTAGTAGTGAAAATTAGACATATAGGATGTATTTGAGCATAAATATAGATATTCTCTTAGAAACTAGCCTAGGATAGGCTCTGGTAATCGATTACCACTCAATGTAATCGATTACACTTGAACAGGCAGCCTGTAATCGATTACAACATCCTGTAATCGATTACCAGAAGGCTTATTGGGCCTGTAATCGATTACCAATACCTGTAATCGATTACAATGCGTCATCTTCTATAAATACTCACGAAATCGGAGCTCGTGCGCAGCCAAAGCTTCCTCCACGTTTTCCTCCATACCTAGAACTTCAAACCTTCGATTCTCACTCGATTCTTCACCAAATCACGTCCCGTAAAGCCCAATCTTCCTCTTTTTCACTCCTCTTTCACTTCCACCGATCAAAATCCAGAAAAACTTCATCAAATGGCAGAGCCATCAAAGAAGAGAAAGGGATCATCTTCCACCGCCACCGCTGCTGCCCATCGCCGTCACGGCCCATCCGGAGCACCCACAGCACCTATTCCTCCTTCTTTGTCATCTCCAAGATCATCAACATTGTTTTCATCCGATGATCAACGTCTACGGTACCTTTCTCAGTTCTCTTCTAGAATAATCTTAGACCCTAAGTACCTAGACGTAGAGTTCTTTAATGATGAAACGTTTGATTGCTATCAAGTGTTTCAGAATTCTGGTCTTGTTGATTTCATGTCATTTAAATTGCCATATTATCCTGAACTTGTAAAGGTCTTCTACTGCAATTTGAAAATTCAGGATGGTATTATTATGTCTGAGGTGCATGGTACTTCTATGGTCATTGATCAGTCACTTTTCTTTTCTTTGACTCATTTACCCAGTCAAGGTGCACCTTTTGAGGGCACCATTGTTGATGACTGGAAATTCGATTATTCGAGTCATGATGCTCGTCGCATGGTCTGCAATGATCAAGCTGACATGACCGGTAGATTGTTGGCCGGGTCATTAACTTTTGATAATCGCATCATGCATTATATAATTGTTAGAATTTTGCTTCCTCGGTCTTCAAATTTAGCACAAGCCTCTGAGGAGGATTTGATTCTTATGTGGGCTTTTTTAACCGGTCGTCAGATCGACTGGGCCCATTTGGTTCGGTACCGAATGCATAAGGCATTACGGGCCAATGCACCTCTTCCTTATCCACATTTGATTACTCTGTTTTTGCGTCATTTTCAAATTCCGCTTGATGATGAACCCTTTGTTCAAGTCAAGCGTTCCTTTGCAATTGGTGCTGGAGCAGTGACCTCCTTTGGGTATCGTAAAGATCGGAATGGACAATGGCTGAAGAAGGATGCACTCCCTCCTCAAGATGAACGTACTCCTTCACCTCCTCCTCAACGTGAGGATTCCGCACTCATGAATGAAGTCCTCTCCGAATTACGAGGTCTTCGTTCGTATGTTGGTGACCGCTTCGACTCGTTAGATTCACGCTTTGCCGGTATGGACATTCGTCTTACACAGCTTGAAGAGGATGTCGGATACATTCGTCAGAGTTTCGATCTTCCACCACCACCTCCGTCTTCTTAGATTTTAGGTTATGATTATTTATCTTTTATAAGCCGTGTATTTTGGCTTTTAGTTTCTTAGAATTTACATTATTATGCTAAGTACTTTGCTTATTTATCTTGTGGATTTTAAACTTCAGTCTTGGATGTTTTGTGGTTGTTGACATTTTCAGTTATTTGGATTCTGGTTTGATTATTTCTTGTTTGTGAGTTTGGCTTATTGTATTTAATACTCTGATGCTTATATCTTGCTACTCAATTGTTATAACTGTGTTGATTTCCGAGTTCTTTGGCTTTTTGATGTTGCCAAAGGGGGAGAAAAAGGTTGTAGCAAAAGCTTAACAAACTTAGAAATCAAGTGATCATGTATTCCGAAATATAGGGGGAGAAAACGGATGCACATTTTATCTATATACAATTGTTTGTTGCTTGCTTGAATCTTGATTTCAGGTATTGTATTGTCATCATCAAAAAGGGGGAGATTGTAGATGCAATTGGCTTTGATGTTTTGATGATGATCATGATGATGTGTTGCAATTGATGCAAAGACAATACTTCAAGATTACAAGGCACAACATCAAGATGATCACTAGAATATTAGGAAGGGAATTCCTAATTGAATTAGCAAAGGTTTGGCCAAGTGATTTAAAATAAAAAGTGTTTTTCAAAGGTTTTACTCTCTGGTAATCGATTACCAGAGGATGTAATCGATTACCAGTGGCCAAATACATTTTATAACAGCTATAAAAATTTGAATTCGAAATTTTAAAAGCTGTAATCGATTACACAATTTTGGTAATCGATTACCAGCAGTTAGTAAACGTTTTAATTCAAATTTTAAAAGCTGTAATCGATTACACAATTACTGTAATCGATTACCAGACAGGAATTTCAGAAAAATAATTTCAAGAGTCACAACTTTTCAAAGGCTTTACTCATGACCACCAATGGTCTATATATATGTGACTTAAACACGAAATTGCTTAGAGATTTTCAGAACAACAAAGTGTTTATCCTCTCAAAAAGCAATTTCATTTTATCCTCTTAAGAATTCCTTGGCCAACTTGATTGCAATTCTTTAAGGAATTATTTGAGTGCTCAATCTGTAAAATCCATCTCTTTCTAGAGAGATTTGTTCCTCTTCTTCTTCTCATTCTCTAAGGGATTAAGAGACTGTGAGTCTCTTGTTGTAAAGAATCTCTAAACACAAAGGAAGGGTTGTCCTTGTGTGTTTAGAACTTGTAAAAGGAATTTACAAGTTAGTGGAACTCTCAAGCGGGTTGCTTGGGGACTGGACGTAGGCACAAGGGTGTGGCCGAACCAGTATAAAACTGAGTTTGCATTTTCTCTTCCCTTAATCTCTTTTATTTATTATTGCTTTATATTCATATTCAAGTTGCTTCGTTTGAATTAATATTTAAGAAGATTGTCATTAAGGGAATTCATAACTTGAGTAAAAAGTGAAATAGATTTTTAATTAGGGGAAACAGTTTGGAATATCTTAATTCAACCCCCCCCTTCTTAAGATATCTGAGGCCACTTGTCTAACACATGCAAGTAAAAGGGGTATCTTTAGGCTTTTCATCCCTGGTAATCGATTACACAGCCTTAGTAATCGATTACCAGAGGCCAAACTCGAATCACACAGCTTCAGGACATGAAAACCTGAAAAAGGCACTGTGTAATCGATTACACATACCTGGTAATCGATTACCAGTGACCCATTCCTCTGTGTAATCGATTACACAGACTGGTAATCGATTACCAGAGGCCTCCACAACCTGCTGCCTTCATTTCTAAGCCTGGTAATCGATTACACCCCCTTGGTAATCGATTACCAAAAGCCCTCATAGCTTCTTGACCTCATTTTCAAGCCTGGTAATCGATTACACCCCGTGGTAATCGATTACCAGAGACCATCTTAGCCTCCTGTCTTCATTTTTAAGCCTTGTAATCGATTACCTACTCTTGGTAATCGATTACCAGAGGCCACAACCCATATATCACACAAGATTCACAGCTGGCCAGCCACCACACAAGCCTCCTTGCTTTGTGGTCTTTGTTCCTTTTATCTGTTGACTGCCAGGAGCTCGCCTGTTTAGGTACATCACAGGTTCTCACTGACTGACTATGTCCGGGTTGGGTCGGGATTGGTCAAGCTTGGTTTTGGGCAATAGCACCCCACCTGACGTCCCCAAGGTCTCCTGACCCCCGCAACATATCTCCAGGTACCACTCTGTGGTCAACAAATAAAAGCAGGAAGTTTCGCCCTTCTACACTTCCTCATCTCAAGCTTGTAGGATTATGGGGTACCCATCACATGTGGTACTAGGTGGCGGTCGGGCGATGGTGCACAACAAGTTTTCAACATCCACAAATCGCGCATAAACCCACCATCCCCTGTTGCCCACCTCCAACTGAGCTCACGTACTCCCACGTAGCCCATATCCTCGTTTCTCTCAACACCGGGTCCCCATCAATCCTCTGAAGCTTCCCCAACATCCAAGTAATTCAAAATTCAAACAGCACAAACTATCACAACCAAGAAAACAGGGCAAACGCAGAAAACTCTGCCCAAAACACCAACCAAAATCACAGCTTTTCTCACTTAAAGACCCCAGTAACATTTCCTTCGTTCCAATTCGTTAACCGTTGGATCGACTCGAAAATTTTACTGGAAGTCTCTAGTACATAAACCCACATTTTGACCGTTGGGATCTACTATGAAACATCCAGAACTCATTCTGCACTACTCTTTCAACAACCAGCAAATGCATAGCATTTTTCTGCACAAAGCCAAAATTCTGTTGTACCTATTTGACAGCAAAATTCTGCATAAGTGCAGATTTCGAAAACCACACTTCCCCTCATCCAATCTTGCCCAAATCAAATCCTACAAGTCCCAAATCATGTATCAATCATGTCTAAACCAAAGTCAAGCTTCAAAACACAGCAACACAAAATCTAGGTGTCCAAAACCCCTCAATTTAATGGATTTTCTAGGTTTGAGAAGTGAAATTGAGAATGAGGTAAATTTGAAGCAAACTCTCACCTCACACAAGTCTATAACATCAATTTAAACTTTTTCAAACTGGATTTATGCCTAAAATTTCACCAAATCAAAATTTGACGCCTCAACACCCAAATTTACCCTAAAAATGGCTCTTGGTTCACTTTGGTCATTTGTTTTTCTCTCTAGCACAGTCCAAACTTTTTCATAAGTCCTAAATGACATTTCAAGCTAGGATTAACTCACTTTAATCTCCATTTACCACAGAATCCAGATTTAACCCTCCCTACTCTCAAAGCCTCACTCTTTTTCCACTCATAACACCAGATTCTCACTTTCTAACCCTAGGTTAACTCTACCCTTCATCTCTAACAGTTTTCCATAAGCAATTTCAGCACATAAACATCACAAGCATCATCATAAAAACCCTAAAACAGAATGGGTATGTTTAACTCATCCAAACATGGCAAGTTCAACATGCTTTCCACAAATTTCTTCACAAATAATCATCATAAAGCAGAAACCTAGCAAGACTACCCATCATATCTCCCAAAACCCCATACCCACGAAAATCAATGGAGAAAGAAGTCCACCCAAACCTGAAATTTTGAAGTCCCACACGTAGAGACGCGCTTCACGACTCTGAAAATGCCCTCCTTTCGCGATTTGGAGCAGAAATGGGCACCAAAGGTTGAAGCTTTGTTTGGAGCTTCAATGGAGAATGAGGGAGAAAGAAAAGCAACATGAGGGAGAGGGAGAGAGAGCTTTTGAAAATGTGGGGCTGAGTGAGGAGAGAGAGAGTTGCTTTTTGGTTTTAAAAAAAAATTTTCTCTTTTCCTATTATTTTATTTAAGCTATGCCACATGTCTCCGTTTGAGTGGAGCAAAAGGGGCCCACTTTCTCTTTTGATTGTGACCCATACTCAGCCACAAAAAGTGAGAAAAATCTGACCTTTGAAATGCTAAAATCCTGCCTCAGTTTACGTGCCGTTTCTCTGGTTCCAATTCCTCGCGTTTCTCTGCGTCCGTCGGGGCCAGTTTTCGAAAGTAATCAATATATATATCAAAACGCTCAGAATAAGACCCCGACCGTGGTTCAGAGGTTGGTTTCGTTAAATTTTAAGTCGCACGCAAAACGATGATTTTTAGACTAATTAATTGAGAATTTACTTATAGTCTTCCAGTTATGGATTTCTCTTCCTTAATTAGCCTAACCCGCATATCTTGCCCCCACTATTCCTACTTCTATCAAGAACATATATGCATATACACTGAATAATACTTATATATATATAATCATTCAAAATACATCGTTTCCAAAAATTCCGGGTAGAAATTTCCAGGATGTCACACGCTCCCCCTCCATGATTGGCGAGTGGGTTAGTTTTCACATTGGGCTAATCCTCTTGAAATGTTAGCCATCCGGAGTCTATCAAATGTTGGACCTTGTATTTAAGGGCCAGGCATTTTTCGATGGAATGGCCCGGGGTTTTCCCATGGTACGCGCAAGTTGCGTTAGGATCATACCACTTTGGGAAAGGGGGTTGGAAGATCTTCCACGGAGTTATTACGGCCAGTTGGTTGGCGATGAGGGATGGCAAGAGGTCCTCATACGTCATTGGGAGTAGGGTGAATTCTGGAATTAGCCTCGGGGGATAGTTCCTCATTGCGTTGGAACTGGCGCTAAAGTGGGCATTGTCGGCCGGGTGAATCGTGGTTGGAGCCGAAGCTTGGGGGGCCTCCCTCTGGATGGGGGCGAGCGCCCTAGGCTGTACGGGTGTTGAACTGGAGGAGTTCCCGGTGCAAGCTGAGAAGCTTGGTTGATGTTGCGCGTACTGATGTGTACCATGAGATGTCTACGGGGGTTTAACCCATGCGGGCGCCGAAGTGACGGCGTGGGCATCTCCCTCCTTCCTTTTTGCCCCAGTTGCTCCGATTCTTTTAGCGTTGGCACTTGTGGAGGAAACGTAATCGAACTTCCCTCTTTTCAACCCTACTTCAATTCTTTCCCCGGTGAATACTAGGTCCGCGAAGCTAGACGGCATGTAACCTACCAACTTCTCATAGTAAAACACTGGCAAGGTGTCTACCATCAAGGTGATCATCTCCCTTTCAACCATGGGAGGGGCCACATGTGCTGCCAGGTCTCTCCACCGCTGTGCGTATTCTTTAAAGGTCTCACCTTCCTTCTTGAACATATTCTGTAGCTGAGTGCGATCGGGAGCCATATCGGAATTATACTTATATTGCCTTAGGAAAGCAGCAATCAGGTCCTTCCAAGTACGGATGCGGGAAGCTTCCAGATTAGTGTACCAAACAACCGCAGCTCCGGCCAAGCTATCTTGGAAAAAGTGTATTAATAGCTTCTCATCCCTAGAGTGTGTGCCCATCTTGCGACAATATATCTTGAGATGGTTCTTGGGACAAGTCGTCCCTTTATACTTGTCGAAGTCTAGCACCTTGAATTTTGGGGGGATAGCAACATCCGGTACCAAGCAAAGATTTGTCATGTCCGCGAATGGATAGTCACCAAAGCCTTCAACAGCCCTCAATCTCTCCTTGAGGAGATCGAGTTTCCTTCTTTCTTCAGCCGCCGGGGGTGGTCCTTCCGTGGACAAGAATACTGGTTGTGCTGTGAGGTTGTGCTGAGGCAATGTGTTGGGTGTCGGCCCCTCGACGGGGATCGGGGGATAGAAATCAACATCCCCTTGGGCATGCTCTTGATGATCTTCATGGGCCTCGTGGGGCTGTTGAGGAGGCTCCCTTTCAAGGATGGGGGAAGAGACATGACCCACGTCATCGTGCATGACTGGCGGCGTGTAATTAGGCGACAATCCATAAGGGTAAGCCACCCGATTGTATCCCAAACGAGGGTTGATGTTGTGCCCCTGTGTACTCTTCTCTCGTCCTACTGTGTTTGGGGGAGGATGATGCGCGGTAGCTAGGAGAGTTGGATCTACTTCAGCAGCCGAACTGACAGCGGCAGTGGTGGCCACGTTTTTCTCCATGAGTTGCCTCATTCCTAGCATGGCCTCCATCATAGAAGCCATTTGTTCTAGATTTGGATTTGGTGCGATAGGGATGCCTTGTGGCGTGTTTAGTTATGGTGTTTTTCCTAAAAAAACCCAAACGTGAGGAGTAGGTAAAGAATAATGAATGTATGCTAGAGATAAAATGCAGAAGTGATTTGATTCGCACTAACTTTGGAGTAGAAATATGGGATCAACTCATTTTATTCAGAAAGTTATATCTAGTCAAGATCTGAGCGACCATACAAGCTTCCTAGTGGTTTCTAATTATATGGGCCATTAAATCTATCATATGCTGACAATAGCCGAGAAGTCCGTGGGTCTCCTCGGGGGCAGAGTAGGTGTCCGCCATTACTTTGGCCTTGGCTAGCAATCAGGGAAGTTCTTGACTCCCGCTCAAGGTAAGAGCAAATCGGTCCATCCACATGGTTGCCTCTTGGTGTAACGAGTCGATCACCCTTCCTCTAGCCTCCTTTTCCGCGTACACTTGGGCATACTCGTCCGCCACCCTATGCTTGTGGCCCATGGCTAGACTTAGTTCCTCTTGGTACTTGCTGATGATGGCTAACATGTTGGTCTCTGTCTTGCATAAACGCTGAGACAAACTTCTCTTGGACCTCGAGCAAGCCTTCAACTCATCCTTCAAGATCAAACTGTCTACCCGCGATTGGTCCCTTTCCTCCCTCTGGAGTTTAAGCTCGTTGTCACTACCCCATAGAGCCCCTCGGAACTTGTTCCAGCCGTGCTCTTCCCTACGATCCCTCTTGGTCTCTTGTTCCAAGACCTTGGTGGTAGCTACATTTACATCCCTCAGTTCGGCATTCTCCTTTCGGATCCTAAGAGCCACTGATTTGAACCTTTCTTTGATTGTTTGAGCTTGCTCGAGTTCTGTCCTAAGAGCCTGCACCTCTTCGTCTTCCTCCGGTGCCTCAACTTCCTCTCTTTTAGCGGTTCTTAGACTTGGGAGCCAATCCAAACCTTGCACGTGGGCTTTCAACCACTCACAGTAGCCACCAATGGGCCCATTGTTACTGCCTCTGAGCTCTTTGTCCTTCTTTTGTACCACTTCCCATGCTTTGTGGACCTTCCGAAGCGTCTCCACGTTGGTCTCACTGAACCCTCGTGAAATGACAGGTGCGAGCTCTTCCTCTAGTGGTGCCCCTCTCATCGGGTAGCCAAGTTGCCTTATCGCAAGAACGAGATTGTAATTGATGCAACCCCTTGTCCCCATCAAGAGAACATTTGGAAATCCTCCGCACGAGATAAGAACTCCGGTTCTTCCTTCTTTCCATCGAGGGAACCAGTTGACAGATGCTCCTTCTCTGTTTGCTAAGAGTTGGTCCCAATTTGCCCTTCCTTTCTTTGTGCATGAACAGTGGCTTTCGAACGGGCAGGCATGCCTCACCTCTTGGCGAAAAAGGTGTGAAACCAACCATACATAAAGAGTGGGAGTACAGAAGACAATCCTCGTACTGCTCTTCTCACATCTACGGTCAAAGGTGTCATAGAGGTCGGCTAGCATAGCAACAACCGGGCTTTCCTTGTGGTCATGATAGGCAAGAAAAGCGTCACTCGCTGCTAGGTCCACCAACCCATCCACATTTGGAAAGAGGACTCCTCCAAAGATCAACAGTGCGCGAATGTCTATGAACAGGGCCCATTCGCCTTTACCTGCCAAGATTCTTGCTTTTGCCTCCAAACATTTTCTCGGTATTCCAACCACCCCATTTTCGACTTGCTTTTGGCGGTCTAATTCCTGCGCCGAGATTTGGACTATTTTAGAAATTCTGGCTAATGAGGGGTAGAACCCTGAGAAGAGGTATGGTTTCCTTCCCCCTAGAGGACATCCTAGGATCTCTTCAAATTCTTCCACCATGGGTGATAGCTGGAAGTCCCCAAAGGTAAAACACCTCAACGGCTGATCATAATACTGGGCGAGGGAGGCAATGGCCTCTGTGGAGACTTCTACCATGGCTAGGTCCCAGATTTTACCATAAGCTTTGCGAAAAGCTTGCCGCTGGAGCTGACCCATCAACTGCCCTAACTCTCTTAGACTAGTGATCCCTAGGCTCTTGACCTTGACTTGATAGAACCTCTTTTTAAGTGAAGGAATTTGACTTGATCCCATGTTTTACTAAATTGAACAAAAATCGGTGCGAATTAAAACTCTGACATCTATCATGGGTGGAATGGATGAATGCATGAACAAATGCATATAACACAGAAGAAATTTATGAATACGGGAGCCCGAGAAATTCTCTCCTTCTTAGATACAACTTCTTGGGGTAGCAAAGTGCCTGACGTATGTATTTAAGAAGGTGGCATGGACCCTCCGTTGGTTTGACAACGAGAGGGGATCACAACAGAATCCGTGCGTGATGCATATGCGAAAGGCGCAACACGGGAATGTACAGTATGACAATATTCACAAAATATAAGCAAAAGGGTACATGACACTTCTGCATGGCAGTGTGAAAAAATGGCACGCAGCATGTCCGCTTCGTTCCCCTATTCAAGGGACCTATATGGGAGAGAGCTAAAAAGGGTTTTTAGTGATAATCCCCAAGGTAGTCATATCTCTCTTGATGGTCTCTAGAGGTATCATCCCCTTTGAAGAACATATTGCAGCAGTAGGGACTACTAGCAACAATATGTTATCAAAGAGAAAAACTCTAGACGAGGGTTCACTGTAATCAAGCAAATCAGAGACCTAGCATGATCACAGATTCACCTCCACTCCTTATGTTCCCACGAACCCGGGTATAGGGCCCTTTTTCAAATCACCGTGTGTGCAAATAATGTTGGTGTTTGTGTGCATCAAATGAATAAATATTTACCTCATGCATATATTTTAAAACACACTAAAAGCATCAAAGAGTTATATACACAAGAACATAAGAAAAATAAAGGGAAACCAACAAAGGAGGATGTCATGATAAAACATTGCACAAGATTAAATGGCCTAACTCTCAAAAAATCGTCCCCAGTGGATCGCCAACTGTCACAACCTACCCTTCGGTGGGAGGGCGACGCGTGACTCGCGGGTGCGTGTCCCAAGAAAGGAATACGCACGGAGTCGCCACCAATGTTTATTTGAGGAAAACGTCGGAAAAATCGGAAAAGATGTGGTCTACGAATTTTAAGTGGAAGGTTCGGGAGTTGTATTTACGCACGGGGAAGGTATTATCACCCCACGCGTCCATCACAAGAGACGGCAGCCTTTAATCAAATATGCAAATATGACTTCAATTTATATTCTTTTCCCTTTTTACGTTCTTATGTCTTTTTATGCCTTTTTATGTTTTTATCTTTTTGTGGTCGACAAAGGCGTTTCCCTTTGCTCCTACGTATTCCTCAATTGTGATGAGAAAATCAGACCTACGTAGTTCTTTTTAAAGGAGAAATCAAGCGATTCTTTTTACTTGGAAGGGGGTCCTTTTAAGGCGTTGGACCTTAAAATGACCCATTTTTACTTGGTGAGAAAAACTGAGGTATCGAACCTTAAAATCCTTTTTAGTGATTTTTTTTGTGGACGAGCTTGACTTTTCAAGTTGATTTTAGCCTTAGTTTCACTTTAGTTATTAGTCAATTCAATTAAGAAAGAGAAATCCCAAAGAGAAACGTCTGATTGATTTTTTTGGTTTATTTTACTAAAAAATATTTTTTGATTATTATATTATTATTTTCCCTCTTTTTGGTTTCCAACGTGGTTACGGCATGACTGAACGGTCGGATTTCATTTTAACAGAAATTAACGGATATTACAAATCAAATAATCGGTGGAAATTTATTTTATTTTTTGATTAGGCGAGAAAATGACTTAAGTAAATGACTAAAGCACGTCAAAAGGGGTACAAAAAGTAAATGAAATGAAAATAAAAGCACGTGAAAACAAACGAGGACCACTAAGGGTACATATAATGAATTGAAAAGTTTGATTTTGGGAACTTACCGGTTGAAGACCGAAGAACGACGAAGAACGAACAAAGAAAGTCGAAAAACGGTTGAAAATCTTCACGAAATCACGCACGGAAACGTTACGGAAGCGCCTCGGCTTGGATTTTCTTCATGGAAACAATTTTTCTCACTAATTTTAAGTGAATCTCAGATACCAGGAGGGTTGAACATTTTTGTTCTTCCCTCTTTCCCCTATTTATAGGAAAAGGAAGGAGATGCTTGCCACCCAGCTCGCCCAGGAGAGCTAGGTTGCTTCATCCAAAAGCAACCGCCTTCTGGAGGAACATCTTGCAAGGCCCAAGTGGGTTTGGTTGCTATTTGAACCCCCATTTTTACTAAATACACCCCTGCCCCTTTTTTTGGTGATTCTTTTTCCGTAAAGTTATGGAAACTTATGAATTTCGTAACGATACTTGTTTTCTTTCCGTAATGTTGCGGAACCTTACGGATAACTTAATCATCCCTTTTTTGCCTTCCGGAACGTTACGGAACTTTACGGATTGTGCACTAACACTTCCTTTTAATTTTTGGCATGTCACGGAACTTCACGGATTCTGCTACAACGCTTTTCTTTTGGCTTCCAGCATGTCTCGGAACTTCACAAATTGCCTAACGTTGGGTGCCAAATACCTCAAAGTGGTCAAACGAGGGTCGCATCCCAACAACGGATAGTCCCCGAATGAAATTAGGGTATGACACTAAGTGTCACAAAAAATTGGAAGGAAATTTGAATTTCAATTCAAATTTCACTTGAATTTGAAATTGAATTTGTGGAGCCAAACTTTGGAGCCAAAATTTCACTAATTATGATTAGTGAATTTTAGTTATGTTTCAGCCCACTAATCCAAGATCAATTTCAAGATTCTCCACTAAGTGTGTTTAGGTGTCATGAGGCATGTAAAGCATGAAGGACATGCACAAAGTGTGACTATATGATGTGGCAATGGGGTGTAGTAAGCAAATGCTCACCTCCCCCTCTAAAATTTAATTGGATTGGGCTTCTACCAATTCAATTAAATTTATTTCCAACCACACACATCAAATATTCACTTAGTGCATGTGAAATTACAAAACTACCCCTAATACAAAAACTAGTGTAGGTGCCCTAAAATACAAGGGCTGAAAAATCCTATATTTCTAGGGTACCCTACCTACAATATGGAGCCCTAAATACATGGATCAAATATAATGACATCCTAGTCTAACTTGTACAAAGAGAATTGGACCCAAACTTGGCCCATGGGCTCAGAAGTCTACCCTGAGGTTCATGAGAACCCTAGGGCCTTCTTCAGCAGCTCTAGTCCAATCCTCTTCGAGCCTCTTGCTCATGCCTCTAGTGATTGGTCCCTTCCTAGGGAGGATTGCATCATTACCCAAGGTTTTCAGAAATTTTACGGAAGCATTACGGAAGTCCCGGAAACCATTTTTCAACAAAACGTGGAGTTTGCTTAGCCAGGAAGAAAGAAAAGGTCCAGAATCCTCTAGATGGGCCCAGATTTGAAATTTTCTATTTGCACTCCAATTTTACTAAATACACCCTTTTTTGTGTTTTTCTGCCGATTTCTTTCTGAAAACTCCCGAAACTTTTCAGATTCTAGGGAAATAGGTGTTTAGCCTTCCGAAGCGATCAACAACTGTCCCGAAATGAAATTAGGGTGTAATAGTCTATTTACACACCCCCACTTTGCTAAATGCACTCCCATTTTGTAGTCGAACGAAAGTCGTATGTCGATAAACAATTGTCCCCCGACAAAACTAGGGTATGACAAATATTTATTCATTTGATGCACAGAAACACCAACACTTTTTACACACACGGTTAGTTGAAAAAGGGCCCTATACCCGGGTCCATGGGAACATAGGAAGTGGAGGCGAGTCTGTGATCATGCTAAGTCTCCGACTTGCTCGATGATAGTGAAGCCTCATCTAGAGTTTTCCTCTTTTAGTGATACATTGTCACTGATAGTCCCTATCACCACAATGTATTACCTAAGAGGATGATATCTCTAGAAGCCAGTAAGGTTACATGAAACCAAACTTGGGAATTGTCACTAGGAGGGGACTTTTGGATCTTTTCCATTAGATTACTCAATTAGGGGCACATAGAAAACTCGCTATGGCATATTCCTTGATTGCATCATGCATCTCTTCATGACATCGTAATGAACATATCATTCCTACATTTGTCATTTATCATATTCAAGCATCACATTTTTGCATGAGTCATTGCATCATCATGCATCTACATTCAACATGCTTTTTTTTGTTCTACAAAGTGCATACCTTTTATTCTCATGTTCATGCATGACCCTTGCATTTTCCTCTGCAAAAATGACCGACCGCAATCAATACCTCAAAGCACTACATTGGGGTAATGAGAGGCACTGTGCATGAGCCTCAAGCGAACCTAGGGGCAAATCAAAATTTCTCACCCGATAGGTTGAAAACCCAAAAATGCGGCCTAAGCAAGAATTAGGTTGACTGTAATAGTCTCAGTCGAAAGACATTGTGTCTTCGACCAAAGGGGGCAGATGACCATATTCTTCTCTACATGCTATCGGACTTGATTGTCTCTAGATATCAAAGGCGGCGGATGACCATAATTTGTCTCTGTGTTCCATCGGACTTGCATGTCTCTGGATGGCAAAAAGGAGATTAAAGTAGTCTCTGTCGATAGACATTGAGCCTTCGACAAAATGAGCAGATCACCATATTGCTCTTTGTGTGTCATCGGACCTGATCGTCTCTGGATGACGAAGGGGAGACTAAAGTAGTCTCGGTCAATAGACATTGAGTCTTTGACAAAGGGTTCAAAGGACCATATTAGTCTTTGCGTGTCATCGGACCTGATCATCTCTGGATGACGAAGGAGAGACTAAAGTAGTCTCGGTCTATAGACATTGAGTCTTCAACAAAGGGTGCTAAGGACCATGTTGGTCTCTGCGTGTCATCGGACTTGATTGTCTTTGGATGACGATATAGAGACTAAAGTAGTCTCGGTCGATAGACATTGAGTCTTCGACAAAGGGTGCAGATGACCATGTTGGTCTTTACGTGTCATCGGCTTGATTGTCTCTGGATGACGATATGGAGACTAAAGTAGTCTCAGTGTTCTTTCACTAAAATGCGAACTCATTTAGCAAAGAAACAAACCTTCAAACCAATCAGAGCAACATGTATTTTTGAAGAAAAACAATGTGTCAATTGGGGAAAGGAAGCATGCTGATAAAATTTTCTCATAACCACTAATAAGATTTAGGATATTAGCATTTCTAAATGATCATTTAGAAGAAACACTGGGTCCAACTGAAATAGAGGAAAACTGCTCAAAGTGCATAAATCTCACACAGGTAAGTGTTTTATCCTAATTCCGAACCATAGATATGTCATGACTTGACTTTGCAAATCATTTCCCATCAAATCAAAGATAACATGCATAATCATGGATCAATAGGAATTTTTTGGGAATGGTGTGTTTGGTGGGAAGTTTGGCTTTCGGTGTTTCGGCCTTTTTCTTTTCTGTTTGTTTTTTGTTTAGTGCGGCGTGAAAGAGGTGCGGGCACAAAGATTTGGTTGGTAACCAAGAAGGGGAGCTTCATGTGTTTCAAATCATGGTTTCTTTTCTTTTCTTTCTTACTTGTGACAACTCTGTACATTATTTAGACATTGTCCGGTCCAATGACCTTTCTGTATATTTCTCTTTTGTTTTCTTCCGATCTTTGATCGAGAATTTTTTTTTCTTTTTCTTGCTTTCCTCCAATCTTTGATCAGGGATTTTCCCTTTTTGTTTTGCTTTCCTCCAATCTTTGATCGGGGATTTTCTCTCTTTCTTTTGCTTTTTGAAGCATATTCACAACTTAACAGTAAATGAAACTTCTTTTTTTGGGAGATCTTTCTGTTCTTTCTTCCGAGGGTGAGGGTAAAAATTCCTATCCTGGGTCAAGGTTTATGGCCGAAGAGTTGGAGTTTTGGCTAAAAGGGCTTGCTGAAGGCAAGACATGGCGTATGTCAGGGTATTTGCTTGGCATGCAGTTCAAAGATAAGGGAATGCCCCACATTATATTCATGACACGCATATAACAATGATGATATAGAAATTTATGCAAAACTGATCATGCATGCACCTATGTGGACACTCAAACATCAAGTTTTGTGGCCATGTAACACTAAGGCTTAGGGTTCATTTTCCCTATTTAAAATCAACCCAGTGTTTCCAAAAGATGCTCTTTTGTCAATTTATGCATAGATCCGAGTCCATTTAGGCATTCGGGAAAACTTTCACAGCATTCACCCTTCTAGTGTACACACCTTTTTTTTTCAAAATCCACTTGTGTTATGACCGTGAATTTTTCCAAAGAAAAGCTGACAGTTATTTCTTTTTCAAAAGTGTGTTGGCTTTTTATTTAGCTGAATAACTATTTTTTTCGCTTTTTCTTCTTAGCTATTTCTTTCAATCAATTTTCCTCAAGCAAAAGATTAGAAACAGTTCGCAATCCGGGCACAGTTGGTATCCGAGATCATAATTTATCAAAAAGGCGTGCGAACGAAAGTACACAGGACCTCTATTTATGGAATTTCAGACAAACCATCGCGAAGTATGTACGACAATATGCTAGAAGCGGTAAAAATACTCACAATGAGTAACAGATAACTAAAAGCGATAACGACATGTTCAGTTCTATCATAATGGACATGATAACTGGAAGCAGATAATGTCAAATCACAATGAAAATAACAAAATAACCGAAAACAATAATGTCAAATCACAATGGAAATAACAAAATAACCGAAAGCAATAATGTCAAAATGAAAACAAATCACAAATTTGGCGACCCAGTCGTATAGCTCTGACTCCTCACAAGAGGAAGTCCAACATGTCAGCCATGTCCTCATCCTCCTGGGCTTTGTCTCCACCTCCAGAGGTCCTCGTAGGCCCCGCCCGCATCTCAAAATCGGTCTCATCCCCAGGCTAGGCCACCGTGGCCTCGAACTGCTCAGAGTAGGCCAAGGGAAAGGATTGGGGTCCTGGTTCTACTGGTGCATGTTGTAACGGTAGAACGTCTCGTTCAGCTGCCTCTGCCCTCTATGATTAGCCACCTACTGGCTAGTCATGCGACGCATATACCTGTTGTCGCAACCTACCCTTCGGTGGGAGGGCGACGCGGGGGCTAACGGGTGCATCTTCCATGGGAGGAAAATGCGCGGAGTCGCCACCAATGTTTATTCGAGGAAAACGTCGGAAAAACCGGAAAAGGTGTTGTCTACGAACTTTAAGTGTGAAAGGTTTGGGAGTTGTATTTACGCATGGGGAAGGTATTAGCACCCCACGCGTCCGTCACAAGGGACGACAGCCTTTAATCAAGTGTCCAAATATGACTTCAATTTATTTTATTTTCCCTTTACGTTTTTTATGTCTTTTTATGCCTTTTGTATTTTTTATCTTTTTGTGGTCGACAAGGGTGTTTCCTTTGCTCCTACGTATTCCTTAATTGTGATAAGGAAATCAGACTTACGTAGTTCTTTGAGAACTGAACGTTGGTTAAGTTGTTTTTATCCTTTTTTTGAAAGATAGATTTTAATTTCAACAAAGGTCATTTAAGGTGTTGGACCATTAAATGATCTTTTGATTTTGAAAGGAGAGAAACGTTAAGGCGTTGGACCATTAACGATCTCTTGGTTTTTGAAAGGAGAGAAACATTAAGACATTGGACCATAACGATCTCTTTGTTTTTGAAAGGAGAGAAACGTTAAGGCGTTGGGCCATTAATGATCTCTTGTTTTTTTGAAAGAGGTGACAAAGCTTATGTGTTGGTTTTAGGTCTTTAAAATCCACGTTTGACCAATAAAAGCGAAAAGGACCATTTCAAGGCGTTGGACCTTAAAAATGGTTTTTTAGGTGATGACAAAAGCTTGGTTTATGAATTGATTTTAGCCTTAGTTTCACTTCGGTTATTAGTCAATTCGATTAAGAAAGAAAATCCCAAAGAAAAACGTCCGATTGATTTTTTTTTTATTATTTTATTTAAAGATATTTATTGATTATTATATTATTATTTTGCCTCTTTTTGGTTTTAAACGTGGTTACAGCATGAAAGATCGACCGGATTTTATTCTAACAGAAATTAAAAGATGTTACAACTCAAATGATCGGTGAAAATTTATTTTATTTTTTTATTAGGCGAGAAAGCGACTTAAATAAATGACTAAAGCATGTCAAAAGGGGGTACGGAAAGCAAATGAAATAAAAATAAAAGCACGCAAAACAAGTGGAGACCACTAAGGGTACATAGAATGAATTGAAAGGTTCGATTTCGGGAACTTACCGATTGAAGACCGAAGAACGACGAAGAACGATGAAGAACGGTGGAAAACCTTTGCGAAATCACCCATGGCAACGTCTCGGAAGCGTTACGAAAGCGCCTCGGCTTGGATTTTCTTCACGGAAACAATTTTTCTCACTAATTTTAAGTGATTCTCAGATACCAGGAGGGTTGAACGAATTTGTTCTGCCCTCCTTCCCCTATTTATAGGGGAAAAGAGGGAGGTGGTTGCCGCCCAGCTCGCCCAGGCGAGCTGGGTTGCTTCCACCAGAAGGCACCGCCTTCTGATGGAACATCCTGGAAGGCCCAAGTGGGCTTGATTGCTATTTGCACACCCCTGTTTACTAAATACACCCCCTCTGCCCCTTTTTTTGCTGATTCTTTTTCCGTAACGTTACCAAACGATACTTGTTTTCTTTCCGTAATGTCACAAAACCTTACGGATTATGCAATCGTCCCCTCTTTGGCTTCCAGAATGTTACGAAACTTTACGGATTGCGCATTAACACTTCTTTTCAACTCCCGACAAGTCGCGGAACTTGACGGATTGCCTAACGATGGGTGTCCAAGTACCTCAAAGTGGTCAAGCGAAGGTCACATCCCACCAAACAGATGGTCCCCGGACGAAATTAAGGTATGACACCTGTGCATCTGGAGTTCTATGCTCTGTAGGCGATTGGAGATGGACCTCAGAGACGGTACCTCCTCTTGTGGCGGGGGTGGCGCATCTTCAGCTTGTTGTTGGTCCTCCTCTAGCTGCTGCGACGCTTGGCCCTGCGCTTGCCTGGGGTGCAGTATTTCTCGATGAAGGTGATGTGCCATTATCTTCTCCAATTTCTTAACCCCTTTTTGCACCATTTTAAATACTGATTAGTCTTAATTGTCAAATTAATTAGGAAGTTTTATTACTTGGGCTCATTAAGCTAATTTGATGTTTTCAATCTAATTTCAGGAATTAATGAAGCATTAGGCTTAATCCGGATTTTGGTCGTGGACTTAAAGAGGGCAAATAAAGCAACGTTTACCTTAGTTAATTTTTAATTAGGAGATTGCAATTTTATTTTATGTTGTCCACTGTTTATTTCGTTTTGGGCCAGAATATTGTAATAGGGCCCAGTGACTCTGAGTGACCCTTATAAATAGTAGCATTGGGATTCGTGTAAAGGGGCTATTCTGTTAGGCTATTATTCAGAGCATAGGGTTTAGGGTTTTACGTTTTTTGCAGCTTATTGTTACTGTTCACGTGATGCACTTTTCCATTCTCTTCTTCTAATTGCAATTTTGTTTTTATTTCTTCTTCTGCCTTTAGTTTCATTTACGTTTATGCTTTAGTTTCATTCTCGTTTCTATTTCCAGTTTCATTTACGTTTTTGCCTTTAGCTTCAATTGCGTTTTCTGTTTTTGGTTGAAATTATGGAAGGCTAAATTTCTAGTGTTGTTTCCTTCTGAGGACGAAGCTTAACTCTCTTCGAGGTTCTGTTTATAATGTAGCTTCCTGGCAGTTTTCCCTTCACCAATTAACCCACATGCGTTCTGTTAATCTGTGCATGCTTCGTGTTCGATTAATTGCCTCTGTGCTTAAATTGCATTCGTGCTTAATGAACAAGGGGTTAATTGGTGTATGTGTTGCTTAATCACATATTGACAGTCCTAAATTGATTTTCGCTTAGTAAATTAAAATAGGGTCGGATTAAGTGGTTAACTGTTAAGGACGAATTCTTCATAACCTAGGACAAGAGATTGGCTTCTGAATCAGAGGAAACAACATGTTTTTACTATTATTAATTTCTTATTCCAGTTTGCTTGTTCTTTAATTCACACAACAAACAACCCCCCCCCCATTGTTACTGTTACTGCAAGTATATTATGAACATTTGGTTTATCATTGCTCGTTGGGAAATGACCTAGGATCACTTCCTAGTTACTGCATTTTAATGTTTATTTGATTCGGGTACGGCCTCGATCAGAAGGCTCTGTTAATAGGCGGTCGGATGACCTTGCTGGGGGCGCCGGGCACTCTGCAGAACTGACAAAGGCCTGTAATCAAAGCGGGAAACCTTAGGGCCCTGTTGGACTTCTCCAGGTCCATAGGGTGTCTCGTAGGTGCAATCCTTGCAAACTGATAAATAGCGTTAGATATGAGTTGGGCCACGTGCACACTCACCTATGTCAGAGTGGCATAAACCAACTGACACTTCGGCAGGGGGAGGTCAGAGTTGTGGTCGCTAGGCAGGATGTTGCTAAGTAGCAATGTCATCCATACCTGTGTGAGGGTGGTCATGCTGGTGCGCATGATCTGCATCTATCTACCTGCGGCGGTCTGGGTGAAGTCTTGCCCCAGTATGCATAGCAGTTGGGCGATAGCCTCCTCATCAAAGCCAAAGGCCTGAATCCTCCTCTGGCTATACTCGCATTGCTGGCCTTCTCCCAAGATCAGTGGGTGTCCCGGGAATAGACTAAGGGCATCTCCATCAAAAGGAATCCACTGGCCCCTCACCCAGGAGCGCATATCTTAGACCCCCTCCTCGGTAGGTTAGGCATTAGCATAGAAATCCATGACTATCTCCAGAGCGAATTTAGCCATGGGTGTCACAAGCGATGCCCAGTGCCTGCAGGGCTATCTCTCCCTGAAAGTCAGGAAACCCATCGTCCCTCAGCTAGACTAGTCTTTCTCTGAGGAATGGCCATCCCTTAATGGTTTCAAAGCGTTGCTGATGTTCCTCAGCTAGACTAGTCTTTCTCTAGGATGCACATATATTTATACACACTCTTCTTGAGGAAAAACATTTTACGAACATACGTACATATTTGTTAGGCTACCTCAATATACAAATTGGCGAGGTATTTTTGCTACCTACATTAACATACAAATTGGGAAGGTATTTTTGCTACCTACATCAACATACAAATGGCAAGGTATTTTTGCTACCTACATTAACACATAAATTGGAAAGGTATTTTTGCTACCTACATTAACACACAAAATGGCAAGGTATTTTTGCTACCTACATTAACACATATGCAAATTGGCAAGGTATTTGGCTACCTACATTAACACACAAAATGGCAAGGTATTTTTGCTACCTAAATTAACACATATGCAAATTGGCAAGGTATTTGGCTACCTACCCAATACACTTACGTTTTATTTGCCTCTTGCTACCTACTTTATGACCAACATATCCACATCATCTAGGCGCAAAGAACATCAAGGTGCAGCCTTCATCAAATGCTGGCCTAAAAGGGGAAACCTTACCAATGTGCTCTCATTTCCATGCTCTCTTTCATTAAAAAAAAACAAAGCTTGGGTCTCTAGGCCTAAGCACATATTTGGGCACCTATCCTAGTTTCTACAAGTTGTCCCTAAACTCAACAATGGCAGCCACCTATGCCCAAGTCAGTTCCATAAACAATATTTACAAAATTATGCTCAATTACTCTAGAACGCACCATAGGCCTAAGGCCATCCCTTACAACCCCCCAATTCAACAAGACAAGCACAAATTCAAGGAAAAATTGCTTCATGGATTTGAGCAAATACATAGAATTTAGAGAACCAAAGGATGGTGTACTAACTTGTATGGAGTGAGCAATAAGGCCAAATGGAACCAAAAATTCAAACAATGGTGACTTAGGGCTGAAAAAACACAAATCCCATGAGTGCCTTCGTTCTTGGAAACTTAGGGGAGGTTTTGGGTGTTGGATCAAGTGGCCTCAGAATAATTAAGAAGGGGGGGTTGAATTAATTATTCCTAAAACTTTACTAATTAAAAATTGACTCTTCTAAGGCTTTTATTATGTTGTTAAGTAAATAAAGAGTAGAACAGAAACTTAACCAAAAGTAAAAGTGGGAATTAAAATGCACAGCGGAAATTAAAAGAGTAGGGAAGAAGGAGACAAACACACAAGAGTTTTTATACTGGTTCGGCAACAACCCGTGCCTACATCCAGTCCCCAAATGACCTACGGTCCTTGAGATTTCTTTTCCAACCTTGTAAAAATCCTTTTACAAGCAAAGATCCACAAGGGATGTACCCTCCCTTGTTCTCTTTGAACAACCTAGTGGATGTACCCTCCACTAGAACTGATCCACAAGAGATGTACCCTCTCTTGTTCTCAATCAAACCCAAGTAGATGTACCCTCTACTTGTACCATAAAGGATGTAACCTCCAATGTGTTAAGACAAAGTTCTCAGGCGGTTAAACCTTTGAAACTTTGTCAATGGGGATACAAAAGAATTCTCAGGCGGTTAGCCCTTTGAAATCTTTTTTATATGGGAAAGGGAAGAATCAAAAGAATTCTCAGACTGTGTTGTTTTGAATTCTTTGACAAGGGAGAAGGGAGACACAAAAGAATTCAGATGGTTAGTCCTTTGTTCTTTTGGAAAAGGGAGAAGATGGACACAAAAAGAATTCAGGCGGTTAGTCCTTGGCAAATTCTTTTTGGCAAAGGAAGAAGGGATGAAAAGAATGAATAGCACAAGTTTTCAAGGTTTGGAAAACTAGAAAACTTTGGAAAGCTTTTGGCAAAAGGAAGAAGAAGAAAAAGTTCAAAGAGACTCAGAAATGAATGTGGAAAAATTGCTTGTGTAAAGAATGAATTGGAAAAGATAGATGTATGAAATGCAAAACAAAACATTGTTTTTATAGACTCTTCATGTCTGGTCAAGAGAACCATTAGAAGAGTTATGACCTTTAGAAAAACTTAAAACCAATTTGAAAAAGTCAAAAACTATTTGAAGTGTTACATCTTTTGATTTGTTCAGAAACTATCATTGGTAATCGATTACCAAATCAGTGTAATCGATTACACAAATCTTTTTTGTGAAAGGATGTGACTCTTCACATTTGAATTTGAATTTCAACGCTCAAGCACACTGGTAATCGATTACCAAAACATTGTAATCGATTACAACATTTTGAAATCAATTGAAATGTTGTAAATTTAGTTGAAAGCTTTTTGAAAACCATTCTGCTACTGGTAATTGATTACAATAATCTGGTAATCGATTACCAAAGAGTAAAAACTCTTTGGTAAAAAGGCTTTGAGAAAAATTCATGTGCTACTCAGTGGTTGAAAAAAACTTTTTCATACTTATCTTCATTAAGTCTTCTCTTGTTTCTTGAATCTTGAGTCTTGAATCTTGATCTTGATTCTTGGAAGCTTGAATCTTGGAACTTGATTCTTGATTTTTGAAATCAAATTTCCTCTTGAACCTTGAAGTGTTCTTGATTCAATCTTGAACTCATTCTTTGATTCTTGAGATCTTCATCTTTGTTATCATGAAGTGTTCTTGACCTTTGAGCTTTTTGTCATCACCTTTGTTATCATCAAAACTTCTTTGAATCAATCTTGATTCATCATGAAGCTTGCTTCTACAATCTCCCCCTTTTTGATGATGACAACTTCTGAAATCAAGAAACACACACACACACTTTTTCCTAGTCGATCACTCACATAAATTTCCATTCTCCCCCTTAGTTTTTGAATTTATGCTTCTCTTAAAATTAAGTTGATTACTCATGTGAGTTCTTGATTTAATCCCTATTTCTCTCCCCCTTTGGCATCAACAAAAAGCCAAAGTGTGTAACAAGTTTAAAGCATACAAATACAAATAAGCATCCATACAACATTCATGGAAAATATAAACCAAACCATGAATAGATCAAATATATAAAAATCACATAGTCAAATAACATAATTAATATTTGTTCAAACATACCAAGCAAATAAAGAAATAGTAAATTGTTCAAATATCATAATAATATAAATTATTTGGATAAGTCACTAACATCTAGTAGTCCTAATTCTCTTCGAATGTTGTAGAAGGTATCTTTACTTAGTGGTTTTGTAAAAATGTCTGCAAGTTGATTTTTAGTATCTACAAATTCTAAAACAACATAACCTTTTAGAACATGATCTCTAATAAAATGATGCCTAATTTCTATATGCTTGGTTCAAGAGTGAAGAACTGGATTTTTAGATATGTTTATGGCACTTTTGTTATCACATTTTATGGGAATGCGATCTAATACTATTCCATAATCAGATAGTTGTTGTTTCATCCACAGAATTTGTGCACAACAACTACTAGCAGAAATATATTCTGCTTCTGCTGTGGATAATGCTACACTATTTTGTTTCTTGCTATTCCAAGAAACAAAAGCAGACCCTTTGAATTGAGATGTGCCACTAGTACTTTTCCTATCTGTTTTTGATCCAGCAACATCTGAATCTGCGTATCCTACTAGATTGCATAAAGAATTCTTAGGGTACCATAATCCTAAATTAAATTTTCCTAATAGATATCTCATGATTCTTTTTACTACCATTAAATGTGAAAACTTTGGATTTGATTGAAATCTTGCACACATGCATACACTAAACATAATATCTGGCCTACTTGCAGATAAGTAAAGTAGAGATCCAATCATACCTCTGTATTGTTTTGGATCAACAGGTTGACCGGATTCATCTTTGTCAAGATAACAACTTGTATTCATAGGAGTAGCCAAGTGTTTTGAGTTTTCCATTCCAAATCTCTTAATGAGATCTTTGCAATACTTTGCTTGATTGACAAAGATCCCATCATTTGTTTGTTTGATTTGTAGTCCAAGAAAGTAATTTAACTCACCCATCATGGACATCTCAAACTCACTTTGCATATCAATAGAAAGCTCCTTGCACAAAGATTCATTAGTAGATCCAAAAATTATATCATCAACATAAATTTGTACCAACAAGATATCATTATCCTTCCTTTTTATGAATAAGGTGGTATCTACTTTCCCTCTAGTAAAATTCTTTTCTAATAGGAATTTACTTAATCTTTCATACCAAGCCCTAGGTGCTTGTTTTAAGCCATAAAGTGCCTTCTTTAATCTATAGGCATGGTCTAGTTTTTGTGAGTCTTCAAACCCAGGAGGTTGTTCCACATATACTTCCTCCTGAATTAGACCATTTAAGAAAGCACTCTTGACATCCATTTGATATAGTTTGAAATTCATAATAGATGCATATGCTAATAGCATCCTAATGGCTTCTAATCTAGCTACAGGTGCAAAAGTTTCTTCATAGTCTATACCTTCTTCTTGGTTATATCCTTTTGCTACAAGTCTAGCTTTATTCCAAATTACTATACCATTTTCATCCAATTTATTTCTAAATACCCACTTAGTTCCTATGATTGGATAATCTGAAGGTTTTTCTACTAATTCTCATACATCATTTCTTTCTAATTGATTTAATTCTTCTTACATAGCTACTATCCAATGGTAATCTATAATAGCTTCCTTAAAGTTTTTAGGTTCTATTAATGAAACCAATGCCATATTATTGCATTAATCTTTAAGAGAGTGTCTAGTTGTTACCCCTTTAGAGATATCACCGATGATGTTGTCAAGAGGATGATTTCTTGAAGTTTTCCATTCTTTGGGAAGATTATCATTTTGTTGTGCTGTGTTATCTTGATCATCCTTGTCTTCATCATCTCTCTTTCTTTTTAGATTTCTTTCTTCATTTTGAGTATTTTCCAAAGTATTTGCAAAATCATCAAGAAACTCCTTTCTCGGGAAGGTAATATTAGTTTCATCAAAAGTAACTTGTATAGATTCCTCAATTGTCATGGTTCTTTTATTGTATATTCTAAATGCTTTGCTATGTAAGGAATATCCAAGGAAGATACCCTCATCTTCCTTAGCATCAAACTTTCCTAGGCTTTCTTTACCATTGTTTAGAACAAAACATTTACATCCAAAAACATGTAAATGAGCAATGTTTGGTTTTCTATTGTTAAAAATTTCATATGGGGTTTTCTTAAGAATGGGTCTTATTAAGGCTCTATTCATAATATAACATGCGGTGTTTACTGATTCAGCCCAAAAATATTTTGGAAGAGGTGTGCCATTTAAAAGAGTTCTAGCAATTTCTTCTAGGGCTCTATTTTTCCTTTCTACTACTCCATTTTGTTGGGGTGTCCTAGGTGCAGAAAAGTTGTGTTCTATGCCATATTCATCACAAAACATTTCAAAATCATTATTTTCAAACTCACCTCCATGATCACTTCTGATGGAGATAATTTTGAGATTCTTTTTATTTTGAATGACTTTGGCAAGTCTTCTAAATGCATGAAATGCATCATTTTTATGATTAAGAAATAAAGTCCAAGTATACCTAGAATAGTCATCAACAATTACTAATGCATAGTAACTCCCACCAAAACTCATGACCCTAGATGGTCCAAACAAATCCATGTGTAATAATTGCAATGGTTGAGTGGTGGAAACAACATTTTTAGATTTAAAATATACTTTTGTGTTTTCCTTTTTGGCATGCATCACATAACTTATCTTTTTCAAATTTTAATTTAGGCAAACCAATAACTAGATATTTTGAAATTAATCTATTTAGATGATCCATGTTAATATGAGCAATTCTCTTATGCCATAACCATGGATCACAATCTTTACTTAAAAAGCATCTATCATTTTCAGATTTTTGTTTTAAATCAATCATGTAAACATTATTTTCTCTAAAACTTATATGTTCAATATCTTTGTCATGCTCATGCTTAATAACATATTTTTCAGAATCAAAAGATACTTTATATCCTCTATCACATAATTGACTAACACTTAATAAGCTATGCTTCAAACCTTCTACAAGCAACACATTTTCAATAGGAGTAGAAGAACTCGTACCTATTTTACCGACTCCAATAATTTTGCCTTTGTTGTTGTCGCCATAAGTAACGTGTCCACTTTTCTTGGGGGAAATTGTTGTGAATTTGGATACATCTCCCGTCATGTGCTTGGAACATCCATTGTCTATGTACCACTTCTTCCTTACAGAATCTTCTTTGTTGTTCTCATCAGATTTTGTCATAAGACACAAGTTGACTTGGTCTTCATCATGATCTTGGAATAACCTATTCCTGAAAATACTTTTGAAAAACAAAGAATCTAGAGAGGCCATTAATCTTAAAGTGGTTAGAATTTCTACAAGAAACCAGCTCTGATACCACTTGTTGGATCAATCGGCCTCAGAATAATTAAGAAGGGGGGGTTGAATTAATTATTTCTAAACCTTTACTAATTAAAAATTTACTCGTCTAAGGCTTTTACTATGTTGTTAAGTAAATAAAGAGTAGGAAAGAAACTTAACCAAAAGTAAAAGCGGGAATTAAAATGCACAGCGGAAATTAAAAGAGTAGGGAAGAAGGAGACAAACACACAAGAGTTTTTATACTGGTTCGGCAACAACCCGTGCCTACAACTAGTCCCCAAGCGACCTACGGTCCTTGAGATTTCTTTTCCAACCTTGTAAAAATCCTTTTACAAGCAAAGATCCACAAGGGATGTACCCTCCCTTGTTCTCTTTAAACAACCTAGTGGATGTACCCTCCACTAGAACTGATCCACAAGAGATGTACCCTCTCTTGTTCTCAGTCAAACCCAAGTAGATGTACCCTCTCTTGTTCTCAGTCAAACCCAAGTAGATGTACCCTCTACTTGTACCACAAAGGATGTACCCTCCAATATGTTAAGAAAAAGTTTTCAGGCGGTTAAACCTTTGAAAGTTTGTGAATGGGGATACAAAAAAATTCACAGACAGTTAGTCTTTGGAAATCTTTTGTATATGGGAAAGGGAAGAATCAAAAGAATTCTCAGACTGTGTCGTTTGGAATTCTTTGACAAGGGAGATGGGAGACACAAAAGAATTCAGGCAGTTAGTCCTTTGTTCTTTTGGAAAAGGGAGAAAAGAGACACAAAAAGATTTCAGGCATTTAGTCCTTGGCGAATTCTTTTTGGCAAAGGGAGAAGGGATGAAAAGAATGAATAGCACAAGTTTTCAAGGTTTGGAAAACCAGAAAACTTTGGAAAGCTTTTGGCAAAAGGAAGAAGAAGAAGAAGTTCAAAGATACTCAGAAATGAATGTGGAAAAATTGCTTGTGTAAAGAAAGAATTGGAAAAGATAGATGTATGAAATGCAAAACAAAGCATTGTTTTTATAGACTCTTCATGTCTGGTCAAGAGAACCATTAGAAGAGTTATGACCTTTAGAAAAACTTAAAACCAATTTGAAAAAGTCAAAAACTATTTGAAGAGTTTCATCTTTTGATTTGTTCAGAAACTATCACTGGTAATTGATTACCAAATCAGTGTAATCGATTACACAAAGCTTTTTTGTGAAAGGACGTGACTCTTCACATTTGAATTTGAATTTTAACGTTCAAGCACACTGGTAATCGATTACCAAAACATTGTAATCGATTACAACATTTTGAAATCAATTGGAATGTTGTAAATTTAGTTGAAAGCTTTTTGAAAACCATTCTGCTACTCGTAATCGATTACCAATGAGTAAAAAGTCTTTGGTAAAAAAGTTTTGAGAAAAATTCATGTGCTACTCAGTTTTTGAAAAAAAAAATTTCATACTTATCTTGATTAAGTCTTCTCTTGATTCTTGAATCTTGAAACTTGATTCTTGATTTTTGAAATCAAATTTCCTCTGGAACCTTGAAGTGTTCTTGATTCAATCTTGAACTCATTCTTTGATTCTTGAGATCATCATCTTTGTTATCATGAAGTGTTCTTGACCTTTGAGCTTTTTATCATCACCTTTGTTATCATCAAAACTTCTTTGAATCAATCTTGTTCATCATTAAGCTTGCTTCTACATTGGGGTGAATGAAGCTTCACCCTTGCCCCTTTTTTTTTGTTTTCATGCAGAGGGTGCTTGCCCAGGTGAGCCAGCTCGCCCAGGCGAGCTAACTCTGCACATTTTTTTGCAAGAATTCTTTGCAAAATTTGACTAACCTACGGGTTTGCACTTGTTTATTTTAATTCCTAGGATTACGAACAAACTAGGCATATTCAACTATGACTTAAGGAAAATAGATGAATAAACAACAAGCAGAAACTTTAAAGGTATTAGGCTGCCTCCTAGTAGTGCTTCTTTAATGTCTTGAGCTGGACGCGGGACGATGATCTGTTGATCACGGGCCTAGCACCTGCTCGTACCTACCCCTGAGTCTTTGAATACAGGAAATGGCACTACGCAGTAAAATATGACTACACTACCACTTACCTTGTTTATCTTTGCCTTGAATTTGGCATGGTATTGACCAAGCCTTTGCTTATCCTCCGACTCACAGGATGAAAAAATGCATATGCATGCAGGCTCATGATTAGGCAGTTCAAGTGAAATGATTTAAACAAATGTTTATTATGTTCAATTTTATTTAAATGCTTGGCGGCACTCCCATAGATTTGAGCCGGATGGCTCGAGATTTAAAGTGAGAGTATGTATTCTAAAGCAATAAAAGACACAACACAAGGGTCGAAAAGCAAACCATCAATTCGATGTTTATTAAATGTTGCAACCAAAGTTTACAAAAGATGGGAAAACTTTGGGGAGCCTTAGAGTACAATCATGTATTGACTCCCCAACTGCCCCAAGTGGTAAGCATAATATCATTTGACGATATTGGTGTTCACGGGTGAAGGTAACTCTTCATCGTCCATGCTGGCAAGCACCGGTGCTCCTCCTGAAAATGTTTTCTTCATGATGAAAGGTCCTTCGTAGTTTGGAGCCCACTTCCCCCTATTGTCTTTTTGGGCCTGAGATACTTTCTTCAAGACAAGATCCCCTTCGTTGAACTTGCACGGACGTACCTTCTTGTCGAAAACATTCTTCACCCATCTTTGATACAAGCGCCTATGGCTCATAGCTGTCAATCTCTTACCTTCTATAAGATTGAGCTGATCAAAATGCGCTTGGGCCCACTTCGATTATTTCAACCCGGACACTGCCAAAATCCTTATAGAGGGGACCTCTACTTCAAATGGTAGTACGACTTCCATTCTGTACACCAACGAAAATGGAGTTGCCCCAGTTGATGTGCGCACTGAGGTTCGGTAACCATGAAGTGTGAAAGGGAGCATCTCGTGCTAATCTTTGTATGACACCGTCATCTTCTTGATGTTCTTGTTGGCCGCCTCCACCGCCCCATTCATCTTGGGCCTGTAAGGCATGGAATTATGGTGTTGGATCTTGAAATCCTCACACATTTCCTTCATAATCTTGTTATTCAAGTTGGTGGCATTGTCCGTGATAATTTTCTTGGGCAACCCATACCGATAGATTATCTCCTTCTTGACGAATCTAACCACCACGCTCCTCATCACACTGGAGTATGAAGCAGCTTCAACCCATTTGGTGAAGTAGTTGATCACAACCAAGATGAAGCGATGTCCGTTCAAAGCCCTGGGCTCAATGGCTCCGATCACATCTATTCCCCACATAGAGAAGGGCCAGGGTGCTGCCAATACGTTCAAAGGCATGGGTGGAGCATTGACATTGTCCCTGAAATCCTGGCACTTGTGGCATTTTCTCACATGAATGCAATAGTCACTTTCCATGGTGAGCCAGTAATAGCCTGCCCTTAGAATCTTTTTGGCCATGACATGCCCATTAGCATGCATCCCAAAGGACCCTTCATGTACCTCCATGAGCATTCGCTCAGCTTCATTAGCGTCCACACATCGGAGCAAAACAATATCATGATTTCTGATGCAATCCTACCCCCCAAGGGTATTGGATAGAAGACTCCAAGAGGATTGGGCTAGAGCTGCTAAAGAATCCACTCTTCTTTGTAAATATTAGATTAGGTTTTTTCCTCTTTTGGGCCTTGTATTTTGGCCATTCTAGTAGTATAGGGTTTTAGCCTGGTATTTCAGGATATTTTGAGTAGTCTTTGTAGTAGGGACTTTTTTTTTGTATTTTCATGTATTTTTGGAATGGGGGTGTATAGCTAAGCTCTAGCTTCTCATCTCAAGGAGGTGAGTTTAGCTATTAGAGAGATGAGTGTAGCTAAGCTCTAGCTTCTTTAGGAATCTTCTCAAGGAAGCTTCTCAAGGAGGTGAGCTTAGTTATTAGAGGGGTGTGTGTAGCTAAGCTCTAGCTTCTCAAGGAAGCTACTTAGTCTATAAATAGAAGCATGAGTAACACTTGTTGTAACTTTAATGAATGAAAGTCTTATGAGATACACTTCAAAGTTCCACTTCTCTCCCTCTTTTATTCCTTCAATTTCATGCTCCCCCCTTCTCTCTTTATTTTCCTCCATTAAAACATCCTCTTCAAGCTTCTTATCCAAGGCACATTCTTTGTGGTGAAGCTCCTTCTTCCATGGCATATTCCCTAGTGGATGGCGCCTCCCCTCACCTCTTCTCCTTTGTCTTCCGCTGCATCTCCATGGTGGAAAATCACCATTGAAAGACCTCATTGAAGCTCAAAGATCCAGCCTCCATAGAAGCTTCACAAGCAAGCTTCCGTCAAGTGGTAATCAGAGCATAAGAGCTTCAAGTAAGTGCTCCTTAAACCTCCATTCATTTTTTTGCTTTACCTTCTCTTCCATTGTTGTTTCTTCATTTTTCTCCATGTATCTCCTCACATGTCTTATGCTAAATGTTTTTAACATGATTCTTTAGAGTTTCCACCGATTAAACTTGCTATAGGAGCTAGATTTGATTTTCTATGGTTCAAATTTCTTGTTCTTGTTCTTAAAGAGATGAAGCGGTGTGCTTAGCGAACCTGTACAGCTCATCTTCTTCTGAATTCTTCCTCGGGCTTAGCCCAGGAGTGTTGCGCTTAGCGGATGCTCGCTAAGCCAGCAGCTTGGCTTAGCGAGAAGGTGAAAACAACCTTTTCCAAAGCTTGCCTAAATAACCTGAAATTGAGAGAAAATGATTATTAAACACACAAAATGAAAATACTAAGTATTTATTAGGATTTTTGGTTCATTTTATTTTTAGAACGACGTTCCTAAATGAAAAACTCTACACGGTTTTGGAATTTCAACAAACTCTATTGACAACAATGAAACAAGTACCGACGTAACAACTCAAACGATATGTATGTACTAAACAAAAGTCAAAACATGTAACAAATGTTAGTCCCTTAGTTAAACAAAAATAAGATGATATGTAAACAGAAAAAACAAATGGAAACAAAAAAGAAATATGGATCAAGGGATCTCCCAATCATGTGGCCCCGCTTCCTCCTAAGAAATCAAGTAAATCGGTCATCTCCTTGTCCTCGCGGGCCTCATTTGCCTCGTCGGGAGCCTCTGCTGGTGCCTCTCCTGCCCGGGCCTCAGGCCAATCTCCAGGCCATGCGACCTCTGCCCTGAACTGGTCCGGAGTAGGGCACGGAAAAGAAGTAAAACCCTGGCTCTGCAGGCTGAGGTTCATCTGGTAAAGACAATCATAAGTCTGTACATGAGCCCGGTGGTTGGCCGCCTGCTGGCGAACCAAATGCCACAAATACTGCTCCGTATCAAACAATTCGGCTGGACCGGCCCGATGAGGCGGCGGCGCGTCTACGGCCTACGGAGCATCGCCCTGGACCTGTCTCTGCGTGCAATACTTCTCAATAAAAGCTCAAGTGATGGGTGGCCGAATCACCTTGCTAGGTGCGACAGGGACTTCGAGCGATTGGCAGAGTCCTGTGATCAAGGCGGGAAATCCCAGGGCCCTGTTGGACTTATCCGGGTCCAGAGGGTGCCTGGTAGGTGCCATACCTGCAAATATATAGATGGCATCAACAATTAACTGAGCCACGTGAATGCTCATCCGTGTCAGGATGGCATACACCAACTGACACTTCGGCAGGGGGAGGTCGGAATTATGATCGCTGGGTTGGATGTTGCTGAGCAGCAAAGTCATCTAGATCTGAGTCAGGGTGGTCATGTTGTTGCGCATGATCCGCACCCGTCTCCCAGTAGCAGTCCGGGCAAAATCTTGCCCCGGTATACATAGCAACTAGGCGATGGCCTCCTCATCGAACCCATCGGACCGGTTCCTCCTCTGGCCATACTCGCACTCCTGACCCTCTTCCAGCACTAAAGGATATCCCAGGAGCTGGCCGATAGCATCTGCATCAAACAGGATCCACTGACCCCTTACCCAAGACCTCATATCTCGCACGCCTTCCTCCGTAGGCCAAGCATGGGCATAAAATTCGAGGACTATGTCTGGATCAAACTTGGCCATGGAGGTAACTAGTGATGCCCACCGCCGGCGAACTATGCCCTCCTGGAAATCGGTATACTCATCGTCCCTGAGCTGGACGCGTCGCTCCCGGAGAAATGACCATCCCTTGATGGCCTCGAAGCGCTGCTGGTGTTCAGCGCTCCTAAAGCAGTGACTATCATACTCGGGAGTGGAACTAGTTCCTTCGGCCGCTTTATCCTTCCTGGATCTCTTTGAGGCAAGTTTCCTCGGGGCCATTTCCTGCGAGAACAAACATTTAGAAGTTAGTTTTACAAGATAATGCTTATCTTAACGCAAAAATGTCGTGCTAACCCCCCCGATTTAGACCAAACTCATGTAACCCATTTATGCACACGCGCATGTGTAGAAAACATCCTATTACTCATGTCAACATACAAGAGCATCAAACATATTCTAATTGCCATACAGCTATATACATTATGAAAAAAGAAAACACACTTTCATGCTCAAAGTGTTGCGTCAAACTTTACACCTAATTTATATCCTAAACATTTGCTATTTACAAACTACCTACATATGTTTGAAATATATATCATACAAATTTTTTTACTGTTTCATTCACATTTATTCATATTGGCAAGCTATTTACATTATGCACACACTTGCATTCAAAAGGGAATTCCGTGTTATCATATATTCATTTTGGAAGACAATCATTCACACTTTGCTAGGAATTTCATGCTCCTTATATTTACCTACGTATACATACTATTGCAAGGCTTTTTCCACGCTACCTCTATGTAAAGTATCAAACATGGGGCAGCCCAAACTCGAGCAAAAACTCTCACAAGCAAGTCCTAATTTTCATGTTTTTTCTAATTCTAAAACCAAATTTTGGATTCCTAGCCATAAGCATGTTTCCTTGCATTGAAGCTACAAGTTTGGGTTCCTAAGCTCGGAATTGCATTTGGGTACCTATTTTGAATCTCCTATGCCGTACCTACATATAAGAAACAGTCCCACTCTCCCAATTTTACAAAATCATATTCATACATCATTGGGGCATTTCACCGAGCACTTGGTGAGCGCATGTTTGGACATAAATTGCAAGAGGATGGGGACAATGTGGCATGCCCCATTGCTTCAGAATACAGCATAGGCCTAAGGCCTTCTCAATCAAATCCTCAACTCCAAAAAATCAAGCATAAAAACAAACCAAAACTGCCCCACAAATATAAGCCATTCTCACAATTTGGAGCACCAAAAGATGAAGAAAATATACCAATGGGAAGCTGAAAATATCAAGGATTGAATACTTACTTGTTGGAGTGAACAATAACACCAAAAATGAAAGCAAAAGGCAACCAAAAGTGGCCTGAGGGAGCAAGAACCACAAGCCTTCGTAAGTTCTCTCTTTTGAATGAGGGGGGGGGGAGTTTTTGGATGCAAAAACGCTCCCGTCCCTCGTTTTTATATTTTGAATGCAGGGGTTGCTCGCCCAGGCGAGCTAACATGCCACAATTTTTTTTTGAGGGGAACATTAACCATGTCCCCTCCTTCCTTATGGGTCAGCGTTTGCCCACTTGAACCTACTTAAATTAGAATTAGGTGTCGATTATTTATTTAAAATAAACAATAGTAAAAGAAACTACGAACGCAAAGGATACTGGGCTGCCTTGCAGCGACGTTCTCTGCTGGTTTAGCGCCGGGAAGGGGTGGCGCTTGGTCAGTCGCGATCCTATCCTCCATTCGCTTCCATCCCTAAGTACCTGCAAGTAAGAGCCAAATGATATGCGACCAATCGTGACCGGTCATCGTGTTACCTTGGTTGATTTCTGCCATTGACTTGTCTTGACTTCTAACCATGGCCTGAGACGATTCTGCTCCTTGCTATCACAAGATATGCATGTGCATGTACATGTATGAATGTTTCTAATGCGATGATTTTATTTTAGTGAAGGCTGGTTAGATTCAATTTTAAATAAGCGTTTGGGGCACCCCATACACCGAGCGAAGAGGGCTCAAGCTATAACAAATCTAAAACACAAAGTTTGAAACCAAAGGGAGGACTAAAACCTCGCCTATCTTTTCTTTTTTAAAGGAACGAGACAAATACAGAGGAAGGGAAACCCTGGAGGAAACCAAGAAGAACAAAAACTCAGAATTAAAAGAACATGCAACGGTCCTCTCGATCGCCCCAGACTTCAACCGTAATATCGTTTAACTACATCGGAGTTCACGGGCGAGGGCAACTCCTCGCCATCCATGTGGGTGAGTATCAGAGCACCCCCAGAAAAAGCTCTTTTCACCACGAAAGGTCCATCATAATTCGGGGCCCACTTGCCTCGATTATCTTTAACAGCGTGGGACATCTTCAGCACGAGGTCCCCCTCGTTGAACTTGCGCGGGCGTACCTTCTTGTTGAATGCGTTCTTTATCCTTCGTTGATACAAACGCCCATGGCTCATGGCGGCCAAATGCTTACCTTCTATAAGGTTAAGTTGATCGTAGCGTGCTTGAGCCCATTCTGACTCTTCTAGGCCTGACTCCGCCATTATTCTCTGAGAAGGAACCTCTACCTCAAATGGGAGTACTGCCTCCATCCCATAAACCAAGGAATACGGCGTTGCCCCAGTAGAAGTTCGCACCGACGCTTTGTATCCGTGTAGGGCGAAAGGCAACATCTCATGCCAATCTTTGTATGACACTGTCATCTTTTGAACAATCTTCTTAATATTCTTATTCGCAGCCTCTACTGCCCCATTCATCTTTGGCCGATAAGGGGTAGAGTTATGATGCTGGATCTTGAAGTCTTCGCACATCTCCTGCATCATCTTATTGTTCAGATTGGTGCCATTGTCAGTAATGACCAGTCCACCGATTCAGGTGCTGGTAAACGTCGGATATTTGCCATTGGAACCTACGTCAACCAACGGTTGCTAAAGCCTCTTCATGATTGGTTAATGAAAGCTTTATAAACTTTGCCTATGGATGGGACTGATAATCAAGTCTCACCCTTGGACCTTTTGGTTGGAGCGGAACATGTCTCATCTTATGATTTAAAATCTGCTTCCTGGGGAGTCCGTATCGACAAATCAACTCCTTCTTTATGAATCTAACTACCACACTCCTTGTGACATTAGTATAAGAAGCTGCTTTGACCCATTTGGTGAAGTAATCTATCGCCACAACAATGAAGCGGTGACCATTCGATGCTTTGGGTTCGATGGCCCCAATGACATCTATTCCCCACATGGCAAAAAGCCAAGGGGCGGACATAACATTCAGAGGATGTGGCGGAACATTGACATTGTCCACGTATGCCTGACATTTATGGCATTTCCTTACATGAGCGCAGCAATCGCTTTCCATGGTGAGCCAATAATAACCGGCCCTAAGGATTTTTCTGGCCATAGCATGCCCATTGGCATGTGTCCCAAAGGAACCCTCGTGGATCTCTTCAATCATGAAGTTCGCCTCTTTGGCATCTACGCATCGTAGGAGGGTCATGTCGTGGTTTCGTTTGTACAGGATGGTACCACTTACAAAGAAACCAGTAGCCAATCTCCTCAACGTCCTTTTGTCATTGTCAGAAATCCCTGGTGGGTATTCTTTGTTCTCGACATACTGCTTGATGTCGAAATACCACGGTTTCCCATCCCGCTCTTCCTCTATTGCATAACAATATGCCGACCTGCCTTGAGATTTGAATTTGATGTACGGAAGATCCCCGTGTGGGGCAAGTTGAAACATGGATGCCAGGGTGGCTAATGCATCAGCCATTTCATTCTCTTCCCGAGGTATGTGGTGGAAGGAAATGTTGTCAAAGTACTTAGCTAACCTCAAGATGTGAGTTTGATAGGGTATTGTCGCAACCTACCCTTCGGCGGGAGGGCGACGCGTGACTCGCGGGATGCGTGTTCCACGAAAGGAATACGCGCGGAGTCGCCACCAACGTTTATTTGAGGAAAACGTCGGAAAAACCGGAAAAGACGCGATCTACGAACTTTTTAGTGAAAGGTTCGGGAGTTGTATTTACGCACGGGGAAGGTATTAGCACCCGACACGCCCGTCCCAAGGGACGGCAGCCTTTAATCGAATGTGCAAACATGACTTTGATTTTTATGTTCCCTTTTATGTTCTTATATCCTTTATACCCTTTTTATATTTTTTTCTTTTTTGTGGTCGACAAGGGTGTTTCCCTTTGCTCCTACGTATTCCTCAATTTGTGATGAGGAAATCAGACCTACGTAGTTCTTTCGGAACAAAGTGTTTGGTTAAGTTGTTTTTGTCTTTTTTTGCAAAATATGTTTTTATTGAACAAAAGGTCATTTAAGGTGTTGAACCATTAAACGGTCTTTTGATTTTGAAAGGGGAGAAATGTTAAGGCTTTGGACCGTTAACGATCTCTTGTTTTTGAAAGGAGAGAAACGTTAAGGCATTGGACCATTAACGATCTCTTGTTTTTGAAAGGAGAGAAACGTTAAGGCATTGGACCATTAACGATCTCTTGGGGTGGTCGACAAAAGCGGGGCTTTTGCTCCTACGTATCCTCAATGAGGAACTCAGACCTACGTAGTTCTTTCAAAAGCGGTAAAGTTACATGTTGATTTTATGCTTTTGAACGGTCCATGTTAACTGATAAAAGCAAAGAGGACCGTTTAAGGCGTTGGACCTTAAAACGGTTTTTAGTGATTTTTGGACAAAACTTGATTTGTGAGTCTATTTTAGTCTTAGTTTCACTTTGGTTATTAATCAATTCATTCAAGGAAACTTCCAAAGAAAAAACGTCCGATTGATTTTTTTGTTTTATTTTATTCAAAGATATTTTGATTATTTTATTATTATTTTTCAAGATATTTTGATTATTTTATTATTATTTTACTTTTTTTGGTTTAACCGAGGTTATAACGTGAACGATCGGTTAGATTTCATTTTAAAAGTGATTAAATGAGATTACAACACAAATGATCGGTTGAAATTCATTTTATCATTATTTAGATGAGAAAACGGCTTAAATAAACGGTAAAAGCGCGTTAAAGACGGAAGAAAAGAAATCGAAAATAAAGATGAAAGCTTAAAAAAACAAGAGATGAATTGAAAGTCTCGGATTCGAAAACTTACCCGTTGAAGAACGAAGAACGGATGAAGAACGATGAAGAACGGACGAAAACCTTCACGGATTTGCTTACGGAAACATCTCGGAAGCGTTACGGAAGCACCTCGGCTTGGATTTTCTTCACGGAAACAATTTTTTTCACCCAAAACAGCTGAAATACATAGCCAGGGGGCTGAGGGATCCTTAGAACAGCCCCCTTCAGCCTTTTTATAGGAAAAAGGGGGAGGAGGTTGCCGCCCAGCTCGCCCAGGCGACCTTAGGAAGCAACCCAGCTTCAAAAAACGTTCTGGAAGGCCCAATTCAAAATTTCGAAATTGCTATTTGCACCCCCCCAATTTTGATAAGTTCACCCCCCTCTTTCGTAATTTACGGAAAAGTTACGGAAGCCTTACGGAAGCATATAGGACTTGATTTTCTTCTTTTTTTCTCTTCTGTCTCACCCGTATTAAGTTAGTTATGCTTATTTAGAGTTATGGGAATTTTACGGAAGCATTACGGGTGTCCCGGAAGCCCCGGAATCCCATTTTTCAACAAAACGGGGGGTGTGGTGGCCATCTAGCTCGCCCAGGCGAGCTCAGCTCGCCCAGGCGAGCTAGGTTACTTCAACCTTAAGCAAGAAATTGCCCAGAAACCTCTAGAAGGGCCCAGATTCGAAAATTACTGTTTGCACCCCCCATTTTACTAAATACACCCCCCTTTGGCTTTTTTTGGTGATTCTTTTTTCGTAAAGTTACGGAAACTTACGAATTTCGTAACGATACTTGTTTTCTTTTCGTAATGTTACGGAACCTTGCGGATTACATAATCATCCCCTTTTTTGACTTACGGAATGTTACGGAACCTCACTTAATTATGCAACGATGCTTCCATTTGATTTCCGGTGTGTCACGGAAACTTACGAATTGTGCATCAATATTTTTTGGGTTTTTGGCATGTCCTGGAATTTCACAAATTGCCTAATGATGGGTACCAAGCACCTCACAAGGACCAAAGAAAGGTCGCATGTCATCAAGCAAAAGTCCCCGGACGAAATTAGGGTATGACAGTTGCCCCTCTTTACTTGTCTTTTATTGGAGATAAAAGGAAAGTAAAGATAAGACACTAATTTCGTCCCTCTCGATTCGACGAGAGTCGCGGGTGACCATGACTTGTCGTTCACGGAATTTCACAAATTGCCTAATGATGGGTGCCAAGCACCTCACAAGGACCAAAGAATGGTCGCATGTCATCAAGCAAAGGTCCCCGGACGAAAATCAGTGTATGACACTAATTTCGCTCCTCTCGATTGACGAGAGTCACGGGTGACCATGACTTGTCGTTCCCAGAATTTCACAAATTGCCTAATGATGTGTGCCAAGCACCTCACAAGGACCAAAGAATGGTCGCATGTCATCAAGCAAAGGTCCCCGGACGAAAATCAGTGTATGACACTAATTTCGCTCCTCTCGGTTGACGAGAGTCGCGGGTGACCATGAAATTTCCGCATGTAAATGACTTGTTGTTCCCGGAGGAACAAAAGGTGCAGAAGACTATGTCAGTCTCTGCATGCTATCAAGCGTTCTGTCTTACAGATAGCAAAAGAATGTTTATACGGATAACCACTCGGGTATTTCCGCGTATCATCGGGCCCGCCGCCTCTGGATGACACAAGGGTGCAGAATGACCAAACTTGGTCTCTGCTTGTCATCGGGCCCGCCGCCTCTGGATGACAAAAGGGTGCGAATAACCGTAAGGTATCTCCGCGTATCATCGGGCCCGCCGCCTCTGGATGATACAAGGGTGCAGAATGACCAAACTTGGTCTCTGCTTGTCATCGGGCCCGCCGCCTCTGGATGACAAAAGGGTGCGGATAACCGTAAGGTATCTCCGCGTATCATCGGGCCCGCCGCCTCTGGATGATACAAGGGTGCAGAATGACCAAACTTGGTCTCTGCTTGTCATCGGGCCCGCCGCCTCTGGATGACAAAAGGGTGCGAATAACCGTAAGGTATCTCCGCGTATCATCGGGCCCGCCGCCTCTGGATGATACAAGGGTGCAGAATGACCAAACTTGGTCTCTGCTTGTCATCGGGCCCGCCGCCTCTGGATGATACAAGGGTGCAGAATGACCAAACTTGGTCTCTGCTTGTCATCGGGCCCGCCGCCTCTGGATGACAAAAGGGTGCGGATAACCGTAAGGTATCTCCGCGTATCATCGGGCCCGCCGCCTCTGGATGATAGAAGGGTGCAGAATGACCAAACTTGGTCTCTGCTTGTCATCGGGCCCGCCGCCTCTGGATGACAAAAGGGTGCGGATAACCGTAAGGTATCTCCGCGTATCATCGGGCCCGCCGCCTCTGGATGATACAAGGGTGCACGTCACATGACCTCAGGGTCAGTATGACAAAGATTATGGGGCGGCCGACAAAAGCAAAGCTCTTGCTCCTACGTATCCTCCAATGAGGAACTCAGACCTACGTAGTTCTGGATAACTTGTGAGACTTGAAAAGTCTCCATCGGAAAATGCTGACATCTCCGGAAAGGGCGCAGATGACCATATTGGTCTCTGCTCGTGAATCACACTTGGGGTCACTGAATGACGAGGTGCGGATAACCGTAAGGTGTCTCCGCGGGCTACCAGCTCTTGAGTCATGGCGACAAAAGGCGGTGTGGTCGACAAAAGCGAGGCTCTTGCTCCTACGTATCCTCCAATGAGGAACTCAGACCTACGTAGTTCTGGATAACTTGTGAGATTTGAAAAAGTCTCGGTGTTTTCTCCACTAAAATGCAAACATGCTTTAGCAAGGAGACAAATATTCCAACTGATTTAGAGCAGCATATGCTTTTTTGAGTGAAAAACAATGCGTCTACCGGGGAAGGAGAGTCTGCCGATGGGATCCCCCGTAACCATAAATGAGATTTTGGATGTTAGCATTTCGTTTCTAAATGACCATTTAGAGGAAACACCGGGTTCGACAAAAATAGAAGAAAATCACTCAAAGTGTATCAATCTCGCACAGGTAAGTGTTTCATCCTAATTCCGAACCATAGATATGTCATGACTTGACTTTGCAAATTATTTCCTATCAAATCAAAAATTACACGCGTGATCATGGATCAATAGGGCTTCCCTTGGGAATGGGTTCTTTTGGTGGTTTTTTTTTCGGCTTTTGTGTGTTTTTGGCTTTTGATTTTTCTGGCTTTTTTCTTTTTCTGTTTTTGTTTAGTGCGGGGCGAGAAAAAAAAGTCGCTAGCGCACGGGATTTTGGTTGGTAATCAAAGGGAGAAGACTATTTTAGGTCGTGGTTTCCCTTCCTTCTTTTTGTTCATTTGGTGACAATTCTGTATTGTTCAGATATTGTCCGGTCCAAAGACCTCTCTGCACATTTCTTCTGGTTTCTTTGACCAGGAGCTTCCTTCTTTTTTACTTTCTCCCATTCTTTGGTTGGGAATTTTCTTTCTTTTCTTTTTTCTTTCTCCCACTCTTTGATTGGGAATTTCCTTTCTTTTCTTTTTTCTCTTTCTCCCACTCTTTGATTGGGAATTTCCTTTCCTTCCTTTTTTGCTTTCTCTTTGATTGGAAATTTCCTTTCCTTCCTTTTTTTTGCTTCCGAGGGTAAGGTTTATGGTGAGTCAGGATTTTGGCTCAAGGCTTGTAGAATGGCTAGACATGATACATGTCAGGGTTTGGTTTGGTTCAAGGATAAAAAGGGATGCCCCACATTATTTCCATGACACAAATGCAAAAAATGATGATTTGGAAATTTTATGCAAAACTGGTTATGCATGCACCTATGCGGACACTCAAATGTCAAATTTTTATGGTCATGTGATGCTAGGGCTCAGGATTCATTTCCTCTATTTTAAATCAACCCAATGTTTCCAAAATATGTTCTTTTATCAATTTGTGCATTCATCCGAGTCCATTTCGGGCGTCCGGGGAAATTTCATAGCATTCACCCTTCAGGTGTACACATTTTTTCCAAAAACTAGTTATGATCAGTGAATTTTTTTCAAAGAAAAGTTGGAAGTCATCTCTTTTCAAAAGCATGTTGGTTTTTCAGCTAGACAACTTATTTTCTTTTTTCTCCTTCTTCTTTTTTTTTATCATTATCATTTGTTTATTTCTTTTTCTTGTTTGTTTTCTTTTTTCCCTTTTTTTTTTTCATGAGGTATTTTGCTACCTAAACATGTGTATATTTTTGCGAGGTATTTTTGCTATATACATGCATATCCAAGGTATCTTGCTACCTAAACATACATATATATGTTTTGTAAGGTATTTTTGCTGTATACATGCATATCCAAGGTATCTTGCTACCTAAACATACATATATATATATTTTGTGAGGTATCTTTTTGCTACATACATGCATATCTAAGGTATCTTGCTACCTAAACATACATATATATATTTTGTGAAGTGTGTTTTTGTTTACATACATGCATATCTAAGGTATCTTTCTACCTAAACATACATATATATATTTTGTGAGGTATGACTACCTTCCGAGCTTGTGCTCGTTTTATTTAAATCCCCAGGATCATGAGCAACTAGGTGCGTCCTACTATAAAAAGTGATCAAATAACAAGCATAGATTCAAAAGGTACTAGGTTGCCTCCTTGTAGCGCTTCTTTAACGTCTTTAGCTGGACGCCTTATGACTTGTCGGTCACTGACCTAGTACTTTGCTTACCTTTGGCTTTGGACTTGGTCGCCTATGGGTCGGCCATGTGTCGTAGGCAACGCTCTAACTTTTTTGTGGATGAGCAGAGGTGAACTCTGAAGGTGGTGGCGGTGCGTCTATTGCCCGCTACCGGCCATCCTAATGCTACTGTGGTGTTTCGCCCTGCGCCTGTCTGGGGCGCAGTACTTCTTGATGAAAGCTCGATTAGTAGGGGGCCTGATGCCCTTGCTGGAGGTGACAGGTACTCCGTAGAACTGACAGAGACCCGTAATTAGAGCTTGACAATTCCAAGACCCTGTTGGACTTCTTCGGGTCCACTAGGTGTCTTGCAGTCGCGATTCCTGCAAACAATAGATGAAATCAGAAATCAGTTGAGCGATGTGCATACTTACCTATGATGACGTGACCTTGCCGGGGGGGTACGGGCACCCTGTAGGACTGATAGAGGCCCGTAACCAGAGCTGGAAACCCCAGGGCCCTGTTGGACTTCTTCAGGTTCACTGGGTGTCTTTGTGGGTGCGATCCCTGCAAACAAATAAATGGTATCAGAAATCAGTTGAGCGATGTGCATACTTACCTATGATGATGTGACCTTGTCGGGGGGGTACGAGCACCCTGTAGGACTGATAGAGGCCCGTAACCAGAGCTGGAAACCCCAGGGCCCTGTTGGACTTTTCCGGGTCCACTGGGTGTCTCTTGGGTGCGATCCCTGCAAACAATAGATGGTATCAGAAATCAGTTGAACTATATGCATACTTACCCATGTTGGGACGACACAGACCAACTGATACTTTTGCAGGGGGAGATTGGCATTGCGGTCGCTGGGCAGAATGTTGCTAAGTAGCAATGTCATCTATATCTGTGTAAGAGTGGTCATGTTAGTGCGCATGATCCGCACTCGTCTCTTTGCAGCGGCACGGGTGAAATCTTGCCCCAGTATGCATAGTAGCTGTGTGATAGCCTCCCTCTCTGGTTGTGCTCGCACAGTTGGCCCTCCTCCAATATCAGGGGGTGGCCCAGGAACCGTTAAAAGGAAACTACTGGTCCCTTAACCGGGAGTGCAAGTCTCGGTTAAGCATTTAAGGACAGAGGACCTTAAATTATCTTAAGGTGTGGATATGGAGCCCACCGAAAGTGAGGACGCGTAGTCCTCTAAAGGCGAGGGCGTGTAGCCCTCTGAAGTTCAGGACGTGTCGCCTTTCGAAGGCGAGGGAGTGTAGTCCTATGATGGCAAGGACGTGCAATCCTCTAAAGGTGAGGGCATGCCCCCCTTTGAAAATGGGGAACATGTAGTCCTCTGATGGCGAGGACGTGTAGTCCTCTAAAGGTGAGGACGTGTAGTCCTCTAAAGGTGAGGGCGTGTAGCCCTACAAAGGTGAAGGCACATGACCCTTTGACGGCGAGGACGTGTAGTCCTCTAAAGTTGAAGGTACATGACCCTTTGAAGGCGAGGACGTGTAGTCCTCTGAAGGTGAAGGTAACTAGTACCCAAGGTGAGGGCGTGTAGCCCTCTCAAGGCGAGGACTTATAGTCCTCTGGAGGTGAGGGCGTGCAGCCCTCTGGTGGTGAGGACGTGTAGTCCTCTCAAGGCGAGGACGTGTAGTCCTCTGACGGTGAGGGTAACTAGTACCCAAGGTGAGGGCGTGTAGCCCTCTCAAGGCGAGGACATGTAGTCCTCTAGAGGTGAGGGTAACTAGTACCCAAGGTGAGGGCGTGTAGCCCTCTCAAGGCGAGGACATGTAGTCCTCTGGAGGTGAGGGCGTGCAGCCCTCTGATGGTGAGGACGTGTAGTCCTCTCAAGGCGAGGACGTGTAGTCCTCTCAACGGTGAGGGTAACTAGTACCCAAGGTGAGGGCGTGTAGCCCTCTCAAGGCGAGGACATGTAATCCTCTGGAGGTGAGGGCGTGCAGCCCTCTGATGGTGAGGACGTGTAGTCCTCTCAAGGCGAGGGTGTGTAGTCCTCTCAACGGTGAGGGTAACTAGTACCCAAGGTGAGGGCGTGTAGCCCTCTCAAGGCGAGGACATGTAGTCCTCTGAAGGTGAGGGCATGCAGCCCTCTGTTGGCGAGGACGTGTAGTCCTCTAAAAGTGATAGGTACAAGTACCCAAGGGTCCACCCTTATGAGAAAGGAAGAGATCGACTCATCGAGAGGGCCGGTCATCCCAAATCCACAAGATTTGGACATTAGATGTAGGAAATCTATGCAGTTAACATGATTTTTAGGGATGCAGATGCATGCAACCCTTATCGTGAAATTTGGTAAATGTGGACTTCATATGAAACAATGCAATGTAATGGAAAGTTGTACAATGTTCATGACATTCTTTCCCTATTTTGTGATTTTGATTTTGATTTGATTTTTTTTTTTTTTTTGGAAAACATAGATTGACTGTCCTTTTGAAAGAGGTGATAATTCATGCGACCTTATCCTATCTTTTGCAAATCTCTCCGGGAACTCCCTCAAAGTGTATGTTCTTTTTGATTTAGTCACTTGACCATTTTGGAGTGACGGCAATGGAGCCATTTGATGTTTAATCAATCCATCGAAATCCTAGGGTTTGTCCCCCCCTTTTTTTTTGTTAAAAACATCGATGGGTGAGAACTGTTGATGGGCTCCTATGTTCACTTGAGGCTCATGCACGGTGCCCCTCATTGCCCCAGTGTAAGGCTTTGAGGTACCAATCGTTGTCTTTCGTCATGACCTTGTAGCTGGGAACCTATTGAGTGAGAACTTCTAATCTGCCCCTAGGTTCACTTGAGGCTCATGCACGATGCCCCTCATTGCCCCAGTGTAGGGCTATGAGGTAACCATCGTCGTCTTGTTTTCACAACCTTGTAGCAAGGGAGAATGAAAGAAGCAGTTGATTCTTGCAAAAAAGAATTTTCCAAGGACGAGAAATAATTGAAGGATCTTTCAGTTGATGGATTAAGTCAAATGACTCCTATGTAGAAGCAAGATGTTTTGATGTCTTGATGATGCTAAAGGATCAAGTGCTTCTAAGTTTTATTCAAGACAAGAATCCAAGAAAATCAAGATATATGATCAAGTTGATCTCTAGAATCTTAGGAAGAAGTTTCCAAATTGAAGAAGCAAAAGGTTTGACCAAGGAATTCTATCCTTTCAAATTGAGATTTGCTCTCTGGTAATCGATTACCAGCAGTTTGAAAATGTTTTAATTCAAATTTTTAAAACCTGTAATTGATTACATAAGTCTTGTAATTGATTACAAGAGGGGATTTTCAGAAAATAATTTCCAAGAGACATATCTATTCAAATGTTTTATGAACGGCCATTCAAAATGTTTTAAAGTGAGTTTTCATTGCCCAAACAGTTTTATCCTCTCGAAAGATCAAGAGTTTTTCTGAACTAAAATGTCTTATCCTCTCAAAAGATTCCTTGGTCAACCACTTGCATATTCAATAAGGAATTTTTGATTGATCTTCATTGTACAATCTATCCCTTTTAAGAGAGATTTCTTCTTCTCTTCTTCTTACTTCTGAAAAGGGATTAAGAGACTGAGAGTCTCTTGTTGTAGAGGATTCTTGAACACAAGGGAAGGGTTGTCCCTGTGTGGTTCAGACTTTGTAAAAGGAGTTTTACAAAGAGAGTGGAAAATCTCAAGTGGGTTGCTTGAGGACTGGACGTAGGCGCGGGAAGTGGCCGAACTAGTATAAATCAAGTTTGCATTCCTCTCTTCCTTTAAACTTCTTTTATTGCTATTTATCTTTTGCTTTAAAGAAGTTTATTTTGAATTGTCTTTTGAGTAATTCATGTTAAGGGTGCATTGTTAATCCAAAAAGAAAGAGTGATAGTTCAATTGGGGAATAGTCTTTGCATCTTAATTCAACCCCCCTTTTTCTTAAGGTAACTGAGGCCATTTGCCCAACATCCTATTCTTGATAACTCACTTCTCTCTAAAAAGACAAAATGAGGTCACATGAACGTCTATATTTTTACTTGAAAACACAGTCAATCAAATGCCTTTTTATTTTTTATTTTGAAACTTATTTGTTTTGAACTTTGTCGTTGTTTTACGGCACCCCCACCAACGTGCAAGATGAGTAATCTCTTATTGAACGGTCTTGGAAGTCAACACTCAGGATCGCAGGTTGCTTGAGCAAACAGACCAATGGCTTACACCCACATTCCGGTGAAAGTTGAAAATCCTGGTGAGTCATTAGAGACATCTAACAACAGCTTTCACAATTGCCCCATGTGTGGCATCTCTTGTCAATGTCAGGATTTACACACGATTCTCCTCAAATTTCAGCCAGCATCAATTAGACCTCGCACCCTACACTTCAGAGCCCTACAACACTCAATGGAACGCCCCGGGGCTTCTCCGTGACAAGCACACATTGCGTTCGAGTCGTATTCTCGGAGAAATGGAGGTTGATGAACCTTGGCTAGGGTTATGGCTACCATTGAATTATCAAGTAGATATGGGATCAAGTTTAGCATATGACAACGGAATTTGGGGTGAACCCTACAAGCTTTTTGCTGCAAAATTCCTTTTTGTTGGTGTTTTTTTGGTTTGTGCTAAAGGTGGTCTTCGTCATTGGAAGTGCGGTAGACAGGCTTTGTGGTTGATTTAGGGATGGCCTTTGTGGATAATTGGGTGGTGGGGTAAGGAGGAGGTTTGTTATTGGCTGAGTAATGACATTGTTGGGTTGGTGGGAAACTTGGCCGTATAGGAATGATAGTCACAGCATGGGTTTCTCCCTCTTTCTCACCCTCTTCATTTGCCCCAGTTTTCTCAGTCGTCCTAGTAGGATGATCAAATTTGCCTCTTTTCGGATCCACTTCGATCTTTTTGCTGGCGAAGACCAAATCTGTAAAACTTGAAGGTGTGTAACCCACCATTTTTTTTCATAGTAGAACACCGGTCACGTGTCTACTATCATTGTGATAATCTCTTTCTCTGTTTTTGGGGGTGCTACTTGAGTTGCCAAGTCTCTCCATCTTTGGGCGTATTCTTTGAAAGATTCGTGCCCCCTTTTTGCACACTTTTTGTAGTTGCATCCTATCCGGAGCCATATCAGAATTGTACTGACACTGCTTAATGAAGGCAACCATTAGGTCCTTCCAAGAATGGACTCAAGAAGGTTCCTAAGTTAGTATACCAGGCGACAGTTGTCCTAGTAAGACTTTCTCAGGAAAAATGTATCAGCAGTTTCTCATCTTTTGCGTATGCCCCCATCTTCCGACAGTACATCTTTAGACGGTTCTTGGAGCAAGTAGTCCCCTTGTACTTGCCAAAGTCCGGCACCTTGAACTTGGGAATGACCATGTTTGGGCATTAGGAACAACTCTTCTAGGTTAGCAAAGGCATAATCTTCACCTCCTTCAATGGCCCTGAGCCTTTCCTCTAGATGATCCAACTTTCCCATTCCTGCCATAGTCATGAGGGTTTTTAACCGCTGTGGAATGCAAGAGGTGCAGTTATGGGTGATACTGAGGGCCCTCCAAAGGGTTTTGTAGGGGTATACCACCAAATGCTTGCCCTTCAGTGGTATATCCGAGCCAAGGCTCGAAGTCGGCTAGATTGTGATGGGGAATTTCATGGGTCTCTTCCACGGTTTAAGAGACATGTGCATGATCAGTTTGGGGTTGCTGGCTTTCAATGGGTATAGGAGTGGAGTTATTGACATTCTTATTGGGAGTGTACGCCCCATTGGATGGCGTATAGTTGAGAGGCAAGCCATATGACGGGAAGGCGTGCTCGTTTTGAATTTGCACATCATGGGGGCCACCCGTACTTCCTAAATCTTTGCCTACCATATTTGAGGTTGGATGATTCATTTGCTTGAGGCCGGATGGGGACGTCGGGTTCACCTTAGCAACAACGCTGGTAGCGGCAATTGCAACCGCATTGGCCTCCATTATCTTCTTCACGCTCATCATGGCCTCCATCATTGTGGCCATTTTCTCTTTAATGGCCTCCATGTCGGCCTTCATCTTCTCTTGTATCTCCTCTACTTCACCCATTACTCTAGCTCTAGCACAAGTTCGGTAAGGGGGTCGTAAAGCGTGTCCCTTTCTTTTTTATAACAATGATTAAGTTCATTTTATTTTATTTTTCAAGGAAAGAATGCAACGAGCAATGCAACCAATGAAAAGCATGGATGCATGCGAATGATGTACAGTTGAAGTATTGCGAATTTTTACGCAAGATATGGGGTTGAATCAATTTAGATTTTCAACATGGTCCATGACATCTTTGTCAAGGTGAAACTAGAAGTAACAAGGGCATCAATAATCCTAAATATGTTTGGCAGTAGACGAAGCAGTGATGTGACTCGATTCATCTTTTGCCCCAATTTTGCAAGACGGTTACTTCCATATTTCAACTTGACTTGATGAACCTTTTTTGTAAAAGCATGAGCTTGGTTCAACCCTATAATCCAAGGAATGGCAATTCTGATCGCCAATACTTCAACAACATCTCATAGGGATGAATGACTCGGGCATACTTTAAGCTTATGCATGGAAAATGTAATTATGAAATTGAGATGCCCGAAGAAACACCATTTCCTAGTTAACCATGCATTAGGTACCATGTTCAATTATTTTGTTTTTAAGTGAAACGGGTTTATGATCCCAACATGGTTGGCTCGTGGTGCCTAACACATGAAACTAAGAATGTAGTGTGAAGTTTCACGCTTCCCCCTTTTTTGTTTTTGTTTTGTAGAGGAAAACGCAAGGATGAGCAAACATGAAAACAAATGGTATGCAATTTTGCAGATCAAAAAGTTTGTTGAACGCATATGCATGATGATGCCATGACTCATGCAAAATGTGAGGCTGGAATATGATAACGGAAAAATGCAGGATATGTCCATTATGATGTTATGAAGAGATGCTTATGCGATGCATGATATGAATGCATTTTACGGACACGAGAGCCCAGAAAATTATCTCTTCTTACTTGCGCATTTGGGGGCGCAGTGCCCCATGTGTACAATTAAGAAGGTGATATGGACCTTCCGGCTTCCCGTGACAAAGGACGAGACCAACATACAATGCATGCTAGAGATAAAATGCGGGAGTGACTTGATTCGCACTGATTTTTGGAGTAAAAACGTGGGATAAACTCATTTTATTCAAAAAGTTATAACTAGTCAAGATCTGAGCGACAATACAAACTTCCTAGCGGTTTCTAATCATATGGTCCATTAAGTCTATCATATGTTGACAATAGCTGAGAAGTCCGTGGATCTTCTTGGGGGCGGAGTAGGTGTCCGCCATTGCTTTGGCCTTGGCTAGCAATCGGGGAAGTTCTTGACTCCTGTTCAAAGTAAGAGCAAATCGGTCCATCCTCATTGTTGCCTCTTGGTGCAATGAATCAATTACCCTTTCCCTTGCTTCCCTTTCTGCTGATATCTTGGCGTATAAAGCCCCTCAAAACTTTGCTTTGGTCGTGTTCTTCCTTTCGGGCCTTCTTGGTTTCTCATTCCAAGGCTTCATCGGTGGCCATATTGACATCCCTTAGTTCATCATACTCTTTTCAGACTTTGATGGCTATGGACTTGAACTTCTCTTCGACTACCCAGGCTCTTTCAAGCTCTGCCTTTAGGGCTTGTACCTCATCACTTTCTTCCGAAGCTTTAACCTCATCGTCTCTCACAGTCTTTAGATTTGGGAGCCAATCCAGTCCTTGTGTTCGGACTCTCAGCCACTTATGATAGCCGCCGATGATCCCATTACTGCTTCCCCTAAGCTCTCTGTCCTTTCTTCACGCCGCATCCCATGCCTTGCGAACTCCTTGGAGTACCCTCGCGTTGTGGTCACTGAAACCTCGTGCGATGAAAGGAATGATGCTTTCGTCTGATGGCACTCCTCTCATGGGACATCCTTCGCATGAAGATAGAATCCTGATTCTTCCTTCCTTCTAGCGAGGGAACCATTTAACAGACGCCCCTCCATGCTAGCCAAGAGTTGGTGCACAACAAACAATTCTTGCGCCGCTCTTTTCACATCCCCGGTCGAACGTGTCATACATGGCCAAAATGGCGACGACCGGGCTTTCCTTGCCATGATGAAAGGCGAGGAAAACGTCAATCGCTGCTAGGTCCACTAACCCTTCCATATTCGGAAAGAGGACAACTCCAAAGATCAAAAGCGCCAAGATGTCAATAAAAGAAAGCCCATTCGCCTTGATTTGCCAAGGCCTTTGCCCTTTCCTCCAAACACTTCCTTGGTACTCCGACTACCCCATTCCTGTTTTGCTTTACACGGTCCAACTCTTGTGCTGAGATTTTCACCACCTTGGCAACTCTTGTCGTGGAGGGATAGAACCCAGAGAAAAGATATGGCTTCCTTCCTCCCAGTGGGCATCCCAGGATTTCTTCAAACTCTTTCACAGTCGGCACTAGCTGGAAGTCCTCAAATGTGAAGCACCTTAGGGGCTGGTCATAATACTGGGAAAGGGATGCAATCGGTTCCATGGAGACTTCTACCCTAGCTAGGTCCCAAATCTTACCATAGGCTTTGCGGAAGGCTTGCCGTTGAAGTTGACCCATTAATTGCCCCAACTTTCATAAACTGGTGACCTCTAAGCTCTTGATTTTGACTTGATAGAACCTCTTTTTAAGCGAAGGCTTTTGACTTGATCCCATGTTTTACTAAAGTGAAATAAAATCTAGTGCGAAACAAAACTCCTACATCTATCATGGGTGGAATGGATGAATGCATGAAGAAATGCATATGACACAAATGCAATTTACGAATACGGGAGCCCGAGAAATTGTTTCCTTCTTGGATACAACGTTTGGGCAGCATGGCACCCAACGTATGTTTTTTAAGAAGGCGACACGGACCCTCCGTTGGTTTGCTAAAGTGAGGGGATCTAAGACGAAACCCACGCATGATGCAAATGCGAAAGGCACAACACGGGAATGTACATAGTACGACAATATTCACAAAAAATATAAGCAAAAGGGTATATGATACTTATGCATGGCAGTGTGAAAAATGGCACGCAGCGTGTTTGCTCCGTGCCCCTATTTAAGGGACCTATAAGGGAGAGAACTAACTAGGCTTTTAGCAATAACCCCCAAGGTAGTTATATCTCTCTTGATGGTTTCTAGAGGTATCATCCCCTTCGAAGAACATATTGCAGCAGTAGGGACTACTAGCAACAATAAGTTTTCAAAGAGAAAAGCTCTAGATGAGGGTTCACTGTAATCAAGCAAGTCGGAGACCTAGCATGATCACAGATTCACCTCCACTCCTTATGCTCCCATGAACCTGGGTATAGGGCCCTTTTTCACTCACAGTGTGTGCAAATAGTGTTAGTGTTTGTGTGCATCAAATGAATAAATATTTACCTCATGCATACATTCTAAAACACACTAAAAGCAACAAAAAGTTTATATACACAAGAACATAAGACAAATAAAGGGAAACCAACAAAGGAGAAAGTCATGATAAACCATTGCACAAGATTAAATGGCCTAACTCTCTAAAAAACAGTCCCCAGTGGAGTCGCCAACTGTCGCAACCTACCCTTCGGCGGGAGGGCGACGCGTGACTCGCGGGATGCGTGTTCCACGAAAGGAATACGCGCGGAGTCGCCACCAACGTTTATTTGAGGAAAACGTCGGAAAAACCGGAAAAGACGCGATCTACGAACTTTTTAGTGAAAGGTTCGGGAGTTGTATTTACGCACGGGGAAGGTATTAGCACCCCACACGCCCGTCCCAAGGGACGGCAGCCTTTAATCGAATGTGCAAACATGACTTTGATTTTTATGTTCCCTTTTATGTTCTTATATCCTTTATACCCTTTTTATATTTTTTTCTTTTTTGTGGTCGACAAGGGTGTTTCCCTTTGCTCCTACGTATTCCTCAATTTGTGATGAGGAAATCAGACCTACGTAGTTCTTTCGGAACAAAGTGTTTGGTTAAGTTGTTTTTGTCTTTTTTTGCAAAATATGTTTTTATTGAACAAAAGGTCATTTAAGGTGTTGAACCATTAAACGGTCTTTTGATTTTGAAAGGGGAGAAACGTTAAGGCTTTGGACCGTTAACGATCTCTTGTTTTTGAAAGGAGAGAAACGTTAAGGCATTGGACCATTAACGATCTCTTGTTTTTGAAAGGAGAGAAACGTTAAGGCATTGGACCATTAACGATCTCTTGGGGTGGTCGACAAAAGCGGGGCTTTTGCTCCTACGTATCCTCAATGAGGAACTCAGACCTACGTAGTTCTTTCAAAAGCGGTAAAGTTACATGTTGATTTTATGCTTTTGACCGATCCATGTTAACCGATAAAAGCAAAGAGGACCGTTTAAGGCGTTGGACCTTAAAACGGTTTTTAGTGATTTTTGGACAAAACTTGATTTGTGAGTCTATTTTAGTCTTAGTTTCACTTTGGTTATTAATCAATTCATTCAAGGAAACTTCCAAAGAAAAAACGTCCGATTGATTTTTTTGTTTTATTTTATTCAAAGATATTTTGATTATTTTATTATTATTTTTCAAGATATTTTGATTATTTTATTATTATTTTACTTTTTTTGGTTTAACCGAGGTTATAGCGTGAACGATCGGTTAGATTTCATTTTAAAAGTGATTAAATGAGATTACAACACAAATGATCGGTTGAAATTCATTTTATCATTATTTAGATGAGAAAACGGCTTAAATAAACGGTAAAAGCGCGTTAAAGACGGAAGAAAAGAAATCGAAAATAAAGATGAAAGCTTAAAAAAACAAGAGATGAATTGAAAGTCTCGGATTCGAAAACTTACCCGTTGAAGAACGAAGAACGGATGAAGAACGATGAAGAACGGACGAAAACCTTCACGGATTTGCTTACGGAAACATCTCGGAAGCGTTACGGAAGCACCTCGGCTTGGATTTTCTTCACGGAGACAATTTTTTTCACCCAAAACAGCTGAAATACATAGCCAGGGGGCTGAGGGATCCTTAGAACAGCCCCCTTCAGCCTTTTTATAGGAAAAAGGGGGAGGAGGTTGCCGCCCAGCTCGCCCAGGCGACCTTAGCTCGCCCAGGCGAGCTGGGTTGCTTCCTCCAGAAGCAATCCAGCTTCAAAAAACGTTCTGGAAGGCCCAATTCAAAATTTCGAAATTGCTATTTGCACCCCCCCAATTTTGATAAGTTCACCCCCCCTCTTTCGTAATTTATGGAAAAGTTACGGAAGCCTTACGGAAGCATATAGGACTTGATTTTCTTCTTTTTTTCTCTTCCGTCTCACCCGTATTAAGTTAATTATGCTTATTTAGAGTTATGGGAATTTTACGGAAGCATTACGGGTGTCCCGGAATCCCATTTTTCAACAAAACGGGGGGTGTGGTGGCCATCTAGCTCGCCCAGGCGAGCTAGGTTACTTCAACCTTAAGCAAGAAATTGCCCAGAAACCTCTAGAAGGGCCCAGATTCGAAAATTACTGTTTGCACCCCCCATTTTACTAAATACACCCCCTTTGGCTTTTTTTGGTGATTCTTTTTTCGTAAAGTTACGGAAACTTACGAATTTCGTAACGATACTTGTTTTCTTTCCGTAATGTTACGGAACCTTGCGGATTACATAATCATCCCCTTTTTTGACTTACGGAATGTTACGGAACCTCACTTAATTATGCAACGATGCTTCCATTTGATTTCCGGTGTGTCACGGAAACTTACGAATTGTGCATCAATATTTTTTGGTTTTTCGGCATGTCCTAGAATTTCACAAATTGCCTAATGATGGGTACCAAGCACCTCACAAGGACCAAAGAAAGGTCGCATGTCATCAAGCAAAAGTCCCCGGACGAAATTAGGGTATGACAGGTATCAACTTCGGATCCCTAGTTTCCCATTCTCCTTTCAACTGGCGTATCACCAAAGCTGAGTCTCCATACACCTTGAGTAGTTTTACATCAAAATCAATGGCCGCCTGAACCCCGAGGGCGCATGCTTCGTACTCGGCCATATTGTTGGTACAATCAAAACCTAGTCTAGCCGTGAAAGGAATACACTGATCATCCGGGGATACAAGGACTGACCCTACTCCGCGGCCCAAAGCATTAGATGCCCCATCGAAGCAAACAATCCATTTGTCTATGTCCTCGTGCGTCCGCTTCTTTTCAAACAGGGCCATGATATCTTCATCTGGGAACTCGGGGTGCATCGGCCGATAATCCTGGAGGGGTTGCTGGGCCAAATAATCTGCTAAGGCACTTCCCTTTACCGCTTTTTGGGTGACGTAAACGATATCGAATTCAGATAATAGTACCTGCCACCTAGCGATTCGTCCCGTGAGGGCCGGTTTTTCAAAGATGTATTTCACGGGATCCATTTTGGAAATAAGCCACCTGGTATGGCTGAGCATGTACTGCCTAAGCCGATGTGATGCCCATACCAGAGCACAACACGTCCTTTCTAGCATTGAGTAATTCATCTCACATGCGGTAAACTTCTTGCTCAGATAGTAGATGGCTTGCTCCTTTTTCCCAGAATCATCATGCTGACCCAACACGCACCCCATAGACTCGTCCAACACGGTCATGTACAGGAAAAGAGGTCTTCCTGTTACAGGTGGCATGAGCACCAGGGGATCCGCGAGACTCTGTTTGATCTTCTCGAAGGCCTCTTGGCAGTCACTGTTCCATAGGACCGCTTGGTTCTTACGTAACAGCTTGAAAATGGGCTCACAGGTAGGGGTGAGTTGCGAGATAAATCTCGCGATATAATTCAACCTGCCTAAAAACCCCGAACCTGCTTCTCCGTGCATGGTTCTGGCATTTCAAGGATGGCCTTTACTTTCTCGGGATCTATCTCTATCCCTTTCTGACTTACGATAAATCCTAGCAGCTTCCCCGACTTCACCCCAAAGGTGCATTTGGTTGGGTTTAGTTTTAATTGGTATTTCCGCAACCTTCCAAATAGCTTACACAGATTGACAAGGTGTTCGTCCTCAGTCCCAGACTTGGCAATCATGTCATCTACGTAGACCTCTATTTCCTTATGCATCATATCATGGAACAATGCCACCATGGCACGCTGATAGGTTGCCCCAGCATTTTTCAGCCCGAAGGCCATCACTTTATAGCAGAATGTCCCCCATAAGGTGACGAAAGTGGTCTTCTCTACATCTTCGGGTGCCATCTTTATTTGATTATACCCTGAGAAACCATCCATAAATGAGAAAAGGGCGAATTTGGCTGTATTATCTACCAATATATCAATGTGTGGCAGGGGAAAATTGTCTTTAGGACTGGCTCGGTTCAAGTCCCGGTAGTCTACACACATTCGAACCTTGCCGTCCTTTTTCGGGACTGGGACAATGTTGGCCACCCACTCTGGGTACCGCGCCACAACTAAGAAACCTGCATCAAACTGCTTCCTTACTTCTTCTTTAATTTTTAAGGACATCTCGGGTTTCATTCTTCGTAACTTTTGCTTAACCGGGGAAGACCCAGGATTCAAAGGCAACTTATGTTGCACAATGTCGGAATCCAGACCGGGCATGTCTTGATATGACCATGCAAAGACATCTTGATACTCTTGAAGAAGGGTTATCAAGCCTTGACGGATAGACGCGGTCATACCAGTTCCTACCTTCACTTCTTTCTTTTCCTCCGTGGTCCCCAAGTTTACCAATTCGGTTTCTTCTTGGTGAGGCTTCATTTCACGTTCTTCCTGAGCGACCAATCTCTCCAACTCTGGTGATAGGACGTCCTCTTCCTCTTCCTCGTTTATCGTTTGGCTTATATCTCGATCGAAATCGATTGTCAAACCCTCGTTGTTAGGATCCTCAAAGAATCGACCCTCATATCTATACCAAACAAGACAAAAGAAACAAAAAACATGCAAAATGATATGAGAAAAGGTGGTACTGCAAGAACAGATGAAACAAGATCTCTTTGTTTATTTAATGAGGTAGGTTTCACAAAACAAAAGAGAAAGGAAATCTATAGGCTCTAATTACATTGAATCAGCGGTATAGAGTTCTGACTGGCTTATCATGCGCCAGTTCCCCACTTGGGAATCGGGGTGGCATGGTTGCACAAAACTTGGTGGGTCTTGAGGGAACTCCTCTTCTATTGCTGCCACCTCCTCCTCGGACACCATTCCAGCGCTGGTGAAACACTGGCTAATACGGCCGGGCCATACCCTATCCGCTCGAAATCTTGACGGCACGTTCCTCCTCCCCGGCATCCCGGGTTCATACCCTAATCCATACTTGTATGGATTTCCCTTGATATCGACCACGTCGGCATTCCCGAGGCAGTCCTTGCCTAGACCCATTCCGGGCTCAAATCCATTCCTGAGCATAACGCGCGCCACCATTATGGCCGCTTTGGAGAGAGAAGGTAGCGACGAACTTGGTTCCACAGAGGCGCAGCTCACCACTTCAAATGATTGGAAAGCCGTTTCCAATGATTCTTCCGCCGCTTCTACGTATGGTGCGAAGGAGGGGCAGCTCACTAACATGTCCTCTTCACCCGACACTATCACTAAAAGTCCACCCACTGCGAACTTCAATTTCTGGTGAAGCGTTGAAGGGACCACTCCCAGGGCATGAATCCACGGTCTTCCCAAGAGGCAGCTATAGGCGGGATTTATATCCATTACTTGAAACACCACGTTGCAAGTGTGGGGGCCTATCTGAATGGGAATGTCGATTTCCCCCATCACTTCCCGCCGAGTACCATCAAAGGCTCGCACCACCATCGAGCTTGGTTTTAAACGTGACGCACTAAAAGGAAGCTTTTCCAAAGTGGTCTTCGGCATTACATTTAAGCTCGATCCATTGTCGATAAGTACCTTTGCGACAACGTGGTCCATACATCTCACCGACACATGTAGAGCCTTGTTGTGTCCTCTCCCCTCAACGGGAATCTCTTATTCCGCAAACGCGATATAATTGTTGGTGGTTATATGATTAACGATACCTTCGAAACCCTCCACTGAGATATCATGTGCTACATGGGCATCGTTAAGGACCTTCATCAACAGCGCACGATGAGGCTCGGAGTTTATGAGTAGTTCAAGCAAAGAGATCCTTGCTGGAGTTTTATTCTGTTGCTCGACTACCTTAAACTCGCTTTGTTGCATGAGGCGGAGGAACTCATGGGCCTCTTCCAAAGTCACTGTTTTTCCTTGAAGCCCCTCTTTCTTTTCGGCCCCTCTTACCATTGGAGGATCTGCTTCTTTCGAGGGGGTGGCTATATCTGTGGGCTCTTGGACCATGGGCGCTTTCCCTTTAGAGGGCAATTCCGCCGGGTGAGGGGAAGTGAACACCCGACCACTGCGGGTTACGCCACTGAGGCCGGTGATGTTGGTTACCTTAGCTGATAGGGGGTCAACTTCGGTTGCAACTCTTTCGCTGGACGCGGGAGGGGTATACTTCCACGGAACGACCTTATTACTTTGATATGAAAATGGCGTTGGCTTGGGCGCCGCCCGGGGGTACATGGGTGTGGAGCCGGTCCCTTTTCTAGTAAAACATATCACTAGGGCCTTGGGGGTTAGAGGAACCTTCTTCTCTTCCGACTGCATGCAAATTTGTGGTTATTCCCTCCCTCCTATGGACACTTCAAGTTGCCCGCAATCCATGAGCCGCTGAAGCAATTCTTCCACCGCGGGACAGGTTTCCATGTCATGCGACTCCCCGAGGTGAAACAAACATTCATCCCTTTCGTCTCCACCTCGGGAGACCATGCACGTCGCTTACAGTGATTGATAGATGAAGCGTCTAGAAGTAACCACCTCTCCTAACCTCTTTGCCCGTGATGGCCCGTCCTCTTCGATGGCGTTCACGCTAGCCCCTCCATGACTAGCTAACGGGTTGGTTTTAACATTTGGGCCTTGCTCCTGAAACGCTAGCCAGCCGGCAATAATCAAGAGCTGCACTTTATACTTGAACGGGATACAGGAGTCAATATTGTGTCCAGGAGCTCCACTATGGTACACACACTTGGCACCTGGGTCGTACCACTTGGGGTAGGGTGGCTGGAAGACCTTCCCGAGTATGGCCACCACCAAATGATTCTCCAATAATGAAGGCCATAACTCGGAGTATGCCATGGGAATAGGGGAGAAGTTATCTTTCGGAGGCGGGTGCTGTGCATATTTATAGCTTGCGCCAGGGGCTGAATTATTAATTGGCCGGGGAGCGGCTGGAGCTGTGCGTTGGGCCGACGCTCCTTCTGCTGCGGGTGGTCCTTTTACTTGAGTCAGGAGAGAATTCCCGGCTCGGATTAAAAAATTTGGGGGATTGGGCTGGTATGAGCTTTGGATATTTTGGGGTGCTTTCATCCACGTCGGGGCGGTGGTGACTGCGTGGGCGTGTCCTTCTTTTTTCCTCGCGCCCACTACTAGGGCTCTTTTGTTGTTGTTGGAAGCATATTCGAACTTGCCTTTCCGTAATCCAGATTCAATCCTTTCTCCGGCGAAGACGAGATCCGTAAAGTTAGCTGGCATGTAGCCTATCAGCTTTTCATAGTAGAACGTGGGTAACGTATACCATAATTGTGATCATCTCCCTTTTCGTCATGGGTGGTACGACTTGGGCTGCAAGATCTCTCCATCTTTGGGCATATTCCTTAATGGACTCATGCTCTCGCTTAGTCATACTCTGAAGCTGGTTCCGATCGGGAGCCATGTCCGTATTGTACTGGTACTGCCTAATGAAGAAAGTTGCCAAGTCCTTCCATGATCGGATCTGGGAAGCTTCTAGGTTGGTATACCATGCTACAGCTGCCCCGGCCAAGCTGTCTTGAAAGAAATGGACCAACAATTTTTCGTCCGTAGAATACGCCCCCATCTTTCGGCAATACATCCGAAGATGCCCCTTCGGACATGTCGTCCCTTTGTACTTATCAAAGTCCGGTACTTTGAACTTGGGAGGAATGACGATATTGGGCACGAGACATAAATCTGCTAAGTCCGAGAATGGGTAATTGCCAAGGCCCTCGACTGCTCTTAACCTCTCTTCAAGCGCCTCAATCTTTCCCTTATCTTCCGCGAAGGGAACAAATTCTTTTACGGGTGAGGGTGAGGCCGGGATATGGCGGACTATGTTCGGTTGGGGTAGTTCATGTGGGGACGGATCTTTGAGGTGGAGCAGGCGGCCAAGATGGGTATCTCCTTCCTCATCGTCTTGCCCGGGATAGTCGTCATAAGGGGGGAGTTGCCCCTCGAAAGTAGGGGCTTGGCTTAAATCTTCCAGAGTGGCACAGGGAGTGAAGTCCGGAGGCAAGCCATAAGGATAAGCTTGTGGACTATACCTTCGACCAAACACGGCCGTGTTTCTATCTCGGCCCGGATTTAAAGTGGGTTGCAGTACTGGCTCCGCTTCCCTAATCGTACTGGAGGCGGTTGTCGTGGCTTTATCCTCTATGGTTTTCTGGAGTTTTAACATGACCTCCGAGATGGAAGCCATTTGATCTTTTAAGGCCGATAGATCGGCCTTCATCTGTTCCTGCACACCCTCTTCATTATCCATTTTTCTGGATCGAGTGTTATAGGGGTGCCTGGGTGTTTTCTTAGTTATGATGAATTTCCTAAAGAAATAAACAAAGGTGAGTATGCCACCCAAACATGAATATGCAAATGAATGATCAGTGCACTTAGATCCACCCAAAGGTTTTTAGGTAACTTAATGAGTCCAGAACTTCTCATTTTATAAAAAGAACAAAGCTTTCATCTAGCCAAGATTATACAAAGGTGTTATAAGAGAACCTAACGATTTCTAATTATGTGGGCCATCAAATCTATCATGTGTTGACAGTAATTGATTAGCCCATGAATCTCCTCGGGGGCCGTACACACTTCGGCCATGGCTTTCGCTTTGGCTAGTAGACGCGGGAGGTCTTGACTTCCATTCAAGGTTAAGGCGAACCTATCCATCCACATAGTCGCTTCTTGATGCAATGCATCAATCACCCTCCCTCTTGCTTCTTTTTCGGCGTACACTTGTGCAAAATCCTCCACTAGCTTTTGTTCATGGGCCATAGACTGGTTCAATTCTTCCTTGTATTGCCCTATGATAGCTAGCATGCTTTGCTCCGTTGCTTCCAAGTGTTGAGCCAAACTTCTTTTGGACCTCGTGCAGGCAACTAACTCTTCTTTTAAGATCATGCCATGCACCCGTGACCGATCTCTCTCCTCTCTTCGGAGCTTGAGCTCATTGTTGCTACCCCACAATGCTCCTCGGAATTTCTCTCGGCCATATTCCTCCTTGCGGGCCCTTTTGGTTTCTTGTTCAAGGGCTTTTGTGTGGCCTCCCTAAATTAATGACTGGTTTAATAGTAATAATTTAAATAACAAAAACCATGGTAATTTTTTTTTTTTCTCTTTTTTTCTTTTTCATTTCTTTCTCTTTTCACCATAACTAGGTTTAGAAGGAAAATCCTCACTATAAAGTCCTGAATGGCCAGTTCACAACTCTATTCGGAGTCATTTCTTTCTTACCGCTCATAATTCTCTAAATTATTTTGTTGTTTCAAAAGGAAGAATATACCAGCCATTACTTTAGGTCGTCACGTGAAAAAAAAAAAAGGGTAAAATACAGTCGATAAACTCTTTTACAAATAAAGTTGCTAATGATTTCTTTTCAGATAACAAGATCGATCATAAATGCATTCATCATTTAAAGCTGTCCAAAATATGGGAGTTTTACAAAATATATAGTGTCATCCAGAGCAAAGGTGTCCATAGCGGTGGCTTCAGCCACATGTATACAATCATCAAATGCCTATACATCAGGTCTACCCATACAAAAACAAAAGAGTAAACCTAACAGTTAGTCCTAGATACACCCACCCTCAAAAGTATACAAAACCAATCCAAAAAAGCTGGCCACTAGGATGAAGAGCCTCCGCTGATCGCCATCTCCCTCGGGCCACTATCCTCCGTAGAGTCTGCCTCAGATGCCGACATGACTTCCTCGGGAGAATCCACCTCGAGAAGTGGATCCTCATCACCCTCCAGAAAGTCAAGGGCATCCACAGCAGGCTCAGGAGGTAGCTCCTCCAGGTCCTCCTCAGGGTCTTCCTCAGATGACGTTACCTCGATCACTTGAACGGACTCCACTAGACGATATGGTGTAGGCGTGGGTAGTATCCACTCCACCGTGCGCTGAAGCGTCCGTGCAGGTTCATCTGGATGCACCAAAGAAGTGGCCGTGAATCGAATGGTGCCCCGAAATCGGCACCTCGTGTTGCCTTCGAGGGTCTCCCAAGCTCCCTCTAGGCACTCCATCTCTACTCGATCACGGATTAGCTGCGCCGCCATCACGATCTACAAGAAAGAAGAGAAAGGGGTAGACTCTTTCACAAGAATCTAACTGCGCTGCACACAATGCATCTCATAACCACTACATGACGTTAAAAGGAGTATCTTAAGGCTTTTCATCTCTGGTAATCGATTACACAACCTTGGTAATCGATTACCAGAGGCTAAACTTGAATTACACAGCCTCAGGACTTGAAATATGCAATAATACACTGTGTAATCGATTACACATGCCTGGTAATCGATTACCAGTGACCCATTCCTCTGTGTAATCGATTACACAGGCTGGTAATCGATTACCAGAGGCTCCCTAAGTTTCCTGACTTCGTTTTCAAGCCTGGTAATCGATTACACCCCTTGGTAATCGATTACCAGAGACCATCTTAGCCTCCTGTCCTCAATTTTAAGCCTTGTAATCGATTACCCACCCTTGGTAATCGATTACCAGAGGCCACCATCCACATATTACACAAAATTCACAGCTGGCCAGCCACCACAAGCCTCCTTGCTTTGTGGTCTTGTTTTCCTTTTATCTGTTGACTGCCAGGAGCTCGCCTGCTTAGGTACATCACAGGTTCTCACTGACCGACTATGCCCGGGTTGGGTCGGGATTAGTCAAGCTTGGTTTTGGGCAATAGCACCCCACCTGACGTCCCCAAGGTCTCCTGACCCCCGCGACATATCTCCAGGTACCACTCTGTGGTCAACAATGAAAGCAGGAAGTTTCACCCTTCAACACTTCCTCATCTCAAGCTTGTAGGATTATGGGGTACCCATCACATGTGGTACTAGGTGGCGGTCGGGCGATGGTGCACAACAAGTTTTTCACATCCACAAAGCGCGCATAAACCCACCATCCCCTGTTGCCCACCTCCATCTGAGCTCACGTACTCCCACGTAGCCCATATCCTCGTTTCTCTCAACACCGGGTCCCCATCAATCCTCTCAAGCTTCCACAACATCCAAGCAAAACAACATTCAAACAGCACAAGCTATCACAGCCAAGCAAAACAGAGCAAAGGCAGAAAACTCTGCTCAACACATCAACCATAATCACAGCTTTTCTCACTTAAAGACCCCAGTAACAATTCCTTCGATCCAATTCGTTAACCGTTGGATCGACTCCAAAATTTTACTGGAAGTCTATAGTGCCTAAGCCTACATTGTGACCGTTGGGATCGACTAGCAAACATCCATAACTCATTCTGTACTACTCTTTCCACAGCCAACCACACACAAGCATTTTCTGCACCAAGCTAAAATTCTGCTGCACCTATTTGACAGCAAAATTCTGCATAAGTGCAGATTTCGAAAATCACCCTTCCTCTCATCCAATCTTGCCCAAATCAAATCCTACAAGTCCCAAATCATGTATCAAACATGTCTAAACCAAAGTCAAGCTTCAAACCACAGTAACACAAAATCTAGGTGTCCAAAACCCCTCAATTCAATGGCTTTTCTAGGCTTGAAAGGTGGAATTTAGAATGAGGTAAATTTGGAGCAAAATCTCACCTCACACAAGTCTATAACATCAATCTAAACTTGCTCAAACTGGATTTACACCTAAATTTCCACCGAATCAAAATTTGACTCCTCAACACTCAATTTTGCCCTAGAAATGGCTCTTGGTTCACTTTGGTCATTTGTTTTTTTTTTTTTTTTTTCTCTAGCTCAGCCTACCCTTTCTCACATGTCCTAAATGACATTTCAAGCTATTATTAACTCACTTTAACCTCCATTTACCACAGAATTCAGACTTAGCCTTCCAACTCTCAAAGTCTCACTCTTTTTCCACTCATAACATCACATTCTCACTTTCTAACCTTGGGTTAGTTCTACCCTTTGTCTCTAACAGATTTCCATCAGCAATTTCAGCATATAAACATCACAAACATCATCACAAAAACCCTAAAACAGAATGGGTATGTCTAACTCATCCAAACATGGCGATTTCAACAAGTTTTCAGCAAATGCCTTCACAATTAATCATCACACAGCAGAAAACTAACAAAACCACCCATCATATCTCCCAAAACCCCATACCCACGAAATTTAAGAGAGAAAGAAGTCCACCCAAACCTGAAATTTCGAAGTCCCACTCGTAGCCACGCACTTCACGACTCCGGGAATGCCCTCCTTTTGCGATTTGGAGCGGAAATGAGCACCAAAGGTTGGAGCTTTGTTGGGCAACAATGGTGGATGGGAGAAAAGAAGAAGAAGGCTGCGTGAGAGAGAGAGAGCTGTCTGAAATTTTGTGGGGCTGAGTGAAGAGAGAGAGAGTTGCTTTTTAGTTTTAAAAGAAAGGGTTTTCCCTTTTTCCATTATTTTATTCAAGCTCTGCCACATGTCCCTATTTGATTGGAGCAAAAAGGGCCCACTTTCTTTTTTTTTTGACTGTGACCCATACTCAGTCACAAAAGTGAGAAAAATCTGACCTTTGAAACGCTAAAATCCTGCCTCGGTTTGCGTGCCGTTTCTCTGATTCCAGTTTCTCGCGTTTCTCTGCGTCCGCCGGGGCCAGTTTTCGAAAGCAAGCAATATATATATCAAAACGCACAGAATAAAACCCCGAGCGTGGTTTAGAGGTTGGTTTCGTTAACTTTTAAGTCGCACGCAAAACGATGATTTTTAACTAATTAATTAGGAATTAACCCATAACCTCCCAGTTATGGATTCCTCTCCCTTAATTAGCCTAACCCGCATATCTTGCCCCCCGCTATTCCTACTTCTACCAAGAACATATAGGCATAGACACTGAATAATACATATATATATAATCATTCAAAATACATCGTTTCCAAAAATTCCGGGTAGAAATTTCCAGGGTGTTACAATACTCCCACCCTTTTAGGAATTTCGTCCCCGAAATTAACTACTCTATGAACAAACTTGGGTACAATTCTCTCATCCTATCCTCCAACTCCCATGTAGAATCACCCTCATCGGTTCCCCACTGCACCTTCACCAACGCGATCTCCTTTCCTCTCAACGACTTCGTCCTTCGGTCAGTGATTTCCTGAGGTTGTGCTCTATAGGTGAGGTTATCCTTCACCTGTACCTCGTCCACTGCAAGTATATGTGATGGATCTGGGTTGTACCGTCTCAGTTGAGAGACATGGAACACAGGATGCAAATTCGATAAACTCGGAGGTAAGGCGATATGATAAGCTACAGGCCCAATCTTCTTCAAAATCTGATATGGACCTAGATACTTGGGTGTCAACTTCCTAGCCTTAAGAGCTCTTCCGACTCCGGTTACGGGAGAAACCTTCAAAAACACATGTTCTCCTTCCTGAAAATCTAGTGGCTTCCTCCTTCTATCATAGTAGCTCTTCTGCCTATCCTGAGATGCTTTTATCTTCTCTCGAATCAACCTCACTTGTTCATTTATCTGTTGTAGCATTTCAGGTCCAAGAAGTACTGCTTCTCCATCATCATACCAACAAATAGGAGTTTTGCACTTTCGTCCATATAAAGCTTCAAAAGGAGCCATACCAATACTGGCTTGGTAACTATTGTTGTAAGTAAACTCAATCAATGGCAAACAATCCATCCAACTACCTTGTTGCTCTATAATACACACCCGAAGTAGATCCTCTAGAGTCTGAATGGTTCGTTCAGTCTGACCATCTGTTTGAGGATGATAAGCTGAACTAAGCTTCAGCTTTGTCCCCAAGGCTTCATGTAGACTCGTCCAAAATCGCGAAGTGAACCTCGGATCCCTGTCAGATACAATACTAGAAGGAATTCCATGCAACCTTACTACTTCCTTGATGTACAACTCCACTAGTTTCTCCATTCTATACTTCATATTCACTGGGATAAAATGAGCAGATTTGGTGAGTCGATCAACTATGACCCACACAGCATCATGTCCACGACTAGTCTTGGGTAAACTAGATACAAAATCCATAGATATGCTCTCCCATTTCCATTCCGGAATCTCCAATGGCTTCAATTCTCCCGATGGTCGCTGGTGTTCAACCTTAGCCTTTTGACAGGTCAAACATCTTGCTACATATTCGGCTACATCTTTCTTCATGCCATGCCACCAAAAACTTCTCTTCAAATCTTGGTACATCTTAGTCATTCCTGGATGGAAACTAAGACGACTTTTATGTGCTTCCTCCAAAATCTTAACTTTCAAATCATCTAGAGATGGCACACATATCCTCCCCTTGAATCTAATTAACCCGGTTGTGTCCTTCTCAAACTCCACATCCTTATCCTCCATTATATCTAACACCTTGCCTTGCAAAAATGGGTCATCCCCTTGAGCCTCGCGTATGTGATCTACGAATTCATTGGTGATCTGCAATGCTCCCACAAATAAGCTCTTGGGTCGCACCTCGATTGCTAGATTCAAGTCTCGGAACTCCTCTATCAATCTCTGCTCCAAACTCATCATAGTCGCAACATGTAAAGATTTCCGACTTAGCGCATCGGCTACTACATTAGCCTTTCCTGGATGGTAGGAAAGTCCAAAATCATAATCCTTGAGGAACTCCATCCATCTTCGTTGTCTCATATTGAGTTCCTTCTGATCGAACAAGTATTTGAGACTCTTGTGATCACTGAAAACTTCAAAACGAGTACCGTACAAATAATGCCTCCAAATCTTTAAGGCAAAGACCACCGCTGCTAGTTCCAAATCATGAGTCGGATAGTTAACTTCATGAGGACGTAATTGACGCGAAGCATAAGCCACTACTCTTCCCTCTTGCATCAACACACATCCCAAGCCTTGCCCGCTTGCATCGCAATACACTTCAAATGTTCTCTTAGGGTCGGGCAAAATTAACACTGGAGCTGTCGTCAACCGCCTCTTCAACTCTTGGAAACTTTGATCACACTTCTCATTCCAGACAAACTTCTCATTCTTACGAGTCAACTTAGTTAGGGGCAATGCCAATTTAGAAAATCCCTCAATGAACTTTCTATAATAGCCTGCCAACCCCAAGAAGCTTCGAACCTCTGTTGGAGTTGTCGGTTGTTGCCACTCCATAACCGACTCCACCTTGTTCGGATCCACCGCAACCCCGTCCTTAGAAATCACGTGCCCTAAAAACTGCACTTTCTCCAACCAAAAGTCACATTTTGACAGTTTGGCGAACAGTTTCCTATCCCTCAGAATATGCAACACAATCCTCAAGTGCTTCTCATGCTCCTCCTTATTCCTTGAATACACTAGGATATCATCAATGAACACAACCACGAACTGATCCAAGTAATCATGGAATATACGATTCATATAATCCATGAAAATAGCCGGAGCATTAGTCACTCCAAATGGCATGACTAAATACTCGTAGTGCCCATACCGAGTCTGAAATGCAGTCTTTGGGATATCTTCCTTCTTAACTCGGATTTGATGATACCCCGATCGCAAATCGATCTTCGAAAATACCGTTGCTCCCCTCAATTGGTCAATCAAATCATCTATCCTTGGTAGAGGATATTTGTTCTTGATAGTGACCTTGTTTAACTGCCGGTAGTCTACACACATCCTCATACTTCCATCCTTCTTTTTAACCAACAAGACCGGTGCTCCCCAGGGTGATGCACTTGGACGAACAAATTGTTTGCTCAAAAGATCCTGCACTTGTGCCTTCACCTCTGCTAGTTCTACCGGAGACATTCTATAAGGCGCAATCGACACTGGATTCGCCCCAGGCACCAAGTCAATAATGAATTCCACTTCTCTCTCAGGTGGCAATTCACAAATGTCATCCGGAAAAACTTCTGGAAATTCTGACACCACCGGTATACAACTAACTTCAGCATCCTCTTCCACATACATAGAGAACAACACCATGTAAGTTCGAACATCTTCCGTTTCTTCGTTGGCTGCATCCTCTTTCAAAGATTCACGTGGAACTACATCTCCATCAAACACTAGCATCTTCTCCTTACAGTCTAGAAAGATATGGTTAGTAGATAACCAATCCATCCCCAAGATCACATCTAGATGAGCTAAAGGTAGGCAAATCAAGTCCGCCATAAAAGATCGACCCTCAATAATTATAGGACACTTCAAACACACCCGAGAGGTGGTTACAGGCTCGCTCGTCGGAGTAGACACCACCATATCATATGGCAACTCCGTCGCACATAACCCCAACCTCTCCACACATGCATGAGATATGAAAGAATGTGTGGCACCTGAATCATAAAGTACATCTAGTAGTTTATCAGCAATCAAACACTTACCCCGTATCAAATCGTCGGAGGCAGCCGCTTCTGAACCACTCATAGCAAATACCCGAGAGGGTACTTTTGGTCTTCCACCACTAATGTTGTTGTTGCTAACATTACCGCTCCTTGTGGAATTAGTGGGTCCACGATTAACGGTGTTGGAATTGGCAGTTACCTCCGGTCTCCCGGTCACCCTACATTCTCGAGCATAATGGCCCACCTTGCCACACACATAACAACGGTTCTCCTGTGTCTGCTGGAGCTGTGGGCAATTCCTCTTAAGATGCGGTCCTCCACACTGAAAGCATTGTACCCCAGTCCCCCTTGACTGGCTCATGTTGGAGGCAGCCATAGGTTGCTTCCCCTTGTTGCTAGCATACGGCTTCATCCTCTTGTTACCATTCCCCCTAAAAGGATGGTTTCTCTGAGGTCCTCCAACACCTCTAGCTTGCCTCTCCTTCATCTTGTCCTCAAAAATCCTGCACTTTGTCACCAACTGATTAAAATCCGTAATCTGCATATAACTAACCGCCTGTTGGATCTCCAACCGAAGCCCATTCTCAAACTGAGCACATAAATCTTCCTCATTCCGAGCATCTTGGTATTGAGGCCAATACTGCAGAAGCTCATTAAACTTAGCCGTGTACTCCCCAACAGACATGTTTCCTTGCTTCAAATCCAGAAATTCCCTCGCCTTCCGCTTCCTGAGATCTCGCGGGAAGTAATTCTCCAAGAACTTGTCCTTGAAAGCATTCCAAGGAATCACGCCTCCAGGTGCAACAAACGAAGGCTTCACGAACTTCCACCAATTCTCAGCCTCCCCTTGGAGCATAAATGTCGCATAAAGAACCTTATGCTCCTCAAGGCAACCCATCGCCTCGAAAATCTTTTCCGTCTCAGCTAACCACAACCTAGCACCTTCCGGATCGTAGTCTCCACTGAACTTTGGCGGGTGGTTCTTACGGAAAGCCATGAGTCCCCGATACTCCGCCGGCTCCACATCACGTTCCTGCACTAGAGTTTCCAGCACAGCGGTGATGCGGTCAAGGACATCACGGTTCTGATCCCTACCACGTCCTGCCATACCTATCCTGTAGGGAAAACTATTAGCACCCAAGAAATCCTAAGGAGAGAGTGTACCACACAGGCTATGACAGTTATAACAACATCCTTCTCTTTATACATACTTATACACACAACAATCCTATGAATCAGTCACACATCCATGCTCAAGACAGTAAGGCAGAAATACACACAATGTGTGACTCAACGTCACTCCCCGAAACCTACTCCCAAGTTTCAGAGAAACACAGCATTCACACAGCAAGACCATAACAGGTTCACTAGAATCCAACTTTTGCTCTGATACCACCATTTGTGGCCTCCCTAAATTAATGACTGGTTTAATAGTAATAATTTAAATAACAAAAACCATGGTAATTTTTTTTTTTCTCTTTTTTTCTTTTTCATTTCTTTCTCTTTTCACCATAACTAGGTTTAGAAGGAAAATCCTCACTATAAAGTCCTGAATGGCCAGTTCACAACTCTATTCGGAGTCATTTCTTTCTTACCGCTCATAATTCTCTAAATTATTTTGTTGTTTCAAAAGGAAGAATATACCAGCCATTACTTTAGGTCGTCACGTGAAAAAAAAAAAAGGGTAAAATACAGTCGATAAACTCTTTTACAAATAAAGTTGCTAATGATTTCTTTTCAGATAACAAGATCGATCATAAATGCATTCATCATTTAAAGCTGTCCAAAATATGGGAGTTTTACAAAATATATAGTGTCATCCAGAGCAAAGGTGTCCATAGCGGTGGCTTCAGCCACATGTATACAATCATCAAATGCCTATACATCAGGTCTACCCATACAAAAACAAAAGAGTAAACCTAACAGTTAGTCCTAGATACACCCACCCTCAAAAGTATACAAAACCAATCCAAAAAAGCTGGCCACTAGGATGAAGAGCCTCCGCTGATCGCCATCTCCCTCGGGCCACTATCCTCCGTAGAGTCTGCCTCAGATGCCGACATGACTTCCTCGGGAGAATCCACCTCGAGAAGTGGATCCTCATCACCCTCCAGAAAGTCAAGGGCATCCACAGCAGGCTCAGGAGGTAGCTCCTCCAGGTCCTCCTCAGGGTCTTCCTCAGATGACGTTACCTCGATCACTTGAACGGGCTCCACTAGACGATATGGTGTAGGCGTGGGTAGTATCCACTCCACCGTGCGCTGAAGCGTCCGTGCAGGTTCATCTGGATGCACCAAAGAAGTGGCCGTGAATCGAATGGTGCCCCGAAATCGGCACCTCGTGTTGCCTTCGAGGGTCTCCCAAGCTCCCTCTAGGCACTCCATCTCTACTCGATCACGGATTAGCTGCGCCGCCATCACGATCTACAAGAAAGAAGAGAAAGGGGTAGACTCTTTCACAAGAATCTAACTGCGCTGCACACAATGCATCTCATAACCACTACATGACGTTAAAAGGAGTATCTTAAGGCTTTTCATCTCTGGTAATCGATTACACAACCTTGGTAATCGATTACCAGAGGCTAAACTTGAATTACACAGCCTCAGGACATGAAATATGCAATAATACACTGTGTAATCGATTACACATGCCTGGTAATCGATTACCAGTGACCCATTCCTCTGTGTAATCGATTACACAGGCTGGTAATCGATTACCAGAGGCTCCCTAAGTTTCCTGACTTCGTTTTCAAGCCTGGTAATCGATTACACCCCTTGGTAATCGATTACCAGAGACCATCTTAGCCTCCTGTCCTCAATTTTAAGCCTTGTAATCGATTACCCACCCTTGGTAATCGATTACCAGAGGCCACCATCCACATATTACACAAAATTCACAGCTGGCCAGCCACCACAAGCCTCCTTGCTTTGTGGTCTTGTTTTCCTTTTATCTGTTGACTGCCAGGAGCTCGCCTGCTTAGGTACATCACAGGTTCTCACTGACCGACTATGCCCGGGTTGGGTCGGGATTAGTCAAGCTTGGTTTTGGGCAATAGCACCCCACCTGACGTCCCCAAGGTCTCCTGACCCCCGCGACATATCTCCAGGTACCACTCTGTGGTCAACAATGAAAGCAGGAAGTTTCACCCTTCAACACTTCCTCATCTCAAGCTTGTAGGATTATGGGGTACCCATCACATGTGGTACTAGGTGGCGGTCGGGCGATGGTGCACAACAAGTTTTTCACATCCACAAAGCGCGCATAAACCCACCATCCCCTGTTGCCCACCTCCATCTGAGCTCACGTACTCCCACGTAGCCCATATCCTCGTTTCTCTCAACACCGGGTCCCCATCAATCCTCTCAAGCTTCCACAACATCCAAGCAAAACAACATTCAAACAGCACAAGCTATCACAGCCAAGCAAAACAGAGCAAAGGCAGAAAACTCTGCTCAACACATCAACCATAATCACAGCTTTTCTCACTTAAAGACCCCAGTAACAATTCCTTCGATCCAATTCGTTAACCGTTGGATCGACTCCAAAATTTTACTGGAAGTCTATAGTGCCTAAGCCTACATTGTGACCGTTGGGATCGACTAGCAAACATCCAGAACTCATTCTGTACTACTCTTTCCACAGCCAACCACACACAAGCATTTTCTGCACCAAGCTAAAATTCTGCTGCACCTATTTGACAGCAAAATTCTGCATAAGTGCAGATTTCGAAAATCACCCTTCCTCTCATCCAATCTTGCCCAAATCAAATCCTACAAGTCCCAAATCATGTATCAAACATGTCTAAACCAAAGTCAAGCTTCAAACCACAGTAACACAAAATCTAGGTGTCCAAAACCCCTCAATTCAATGGCTTTTCTAGGCTTGAAAGGTGGAATTTAGAATGAGGTAAATTTGGAGCAAACTCTCACCTCACACAAGTCTATAACATCAATCTAAACTTGCTCAAACTGGATTTACACCTAAATTTCCACCGAATCAAAATTTGACTCCTCAACACTCAATTTTGCCCTAGAAATGGCTCTTGGTTCACTTTGGTCATTTGTTTTTTTTTTTTTTTTCTCTAGCTCAGCCTACCCTTTCTCACATGTCCTAAATGACATTTCAAGCTATTATTAACTCACTTTAACCTCCATTTACCACAGAATTCAGACTTAGCCTTCCAACTCTCAAAGTCTCACTCTTTTTCCACTCATAACATCACATTCTCACTTTCTAACCTTGGGTTAGTTCTACCCTTTGTCTCTAACAGATTTCCATCAGCAATTTCAGCATATAAACATCACAAACATCATCACAAAAACCCTAAAACAGAATGGGTATGTCTAACTCATCCAAACATGGCGATTTCAACAAGTTTTCAGCAAATGCCTTCACAATTAATCATCACACAGCAGAAAACTAACAAAACCACCCATCATATCTCCCAAAACCCCATACCCACGAAATTTAAGAGAGAAAGAAGTCCACCCAAACCTGAAATTTCGAAGTCCCACTCGTAGCCACGCACTTCACGACTCCGGGAATGCCCTCCTTTTGCGATTTGGAGCGGAAATGAGCACCAAAGGTTGGAGCTTTGTTGGGCAACAATGGTGGATGGGAGAAAAGAAGAAGAAGGCTGCGTGAGAGAGAGAGAGCTGTCTGAAATTTTGTGGGGCTGAGTGAAGAGAGAGAGAGTTGCTTTTTAGTTTTAAAAGAAAGGGTTTTCCCTTTTTCCATTATTTTATTCAAGCTCTGCCACATGTCCCTATTTGATTGGAGCAAAAAGGGCCCACTTTCTTTTTTTTTTGACTGTGACCCATACTCAGTCACAAAAGTGAGAAAAATCTGACCTTTGAAACGCTAAAATCCTGCCTCGGTTTGCATGCCGTTTCTCTGATTCCAGTTTCTCGCGTTTCTCTGCGTCCGCCGGGGCCAGTTTTCGAAAGCAAGCAATATATATATCAAAACGCACAGAATAAAACCCCGAGCGTGGTTTAGAGGTTGGTTTCGTTAACTTTTAAGTCGCACGCAAAACGATGATTTTTAACTAATTAATTAGGAATTAACCCATAACCTCCCAGTTATGGATTCCTCTCCCTTAATTAGCCTAACCCGCATATCTTGCCCCCCGCTATTCCTACTTCTACCAAGAACATATAGGCATAGACACTGAATAATACATATATATATAATCATTCAAAATACATCGTTTCCAAAAATTCCGGGTAGAAATTTCCAGGGTGTTACATTTTGCAGTGGCCGCGTTTTCCTCTTGTAACTCAGTGCACTCCTTCCGGATGTGTGTAGCAGCTGATTTGAACTTCTCCTTGGCGAGCCTTGCCTTCCCTAGCTCCAATGTTAGGGCTCGAACTTCTTCATCTTCCTCTGAAGCTTCGAAGTTCTCCTCATCGATAACTTTCAATTTGGAGAGCCAATCTAACCCTTGCGCATGAATTCTTAGCCATCTGTGATAACCTCCGATGACGCCATTTCGGATGCCCCTAAGCTCCTTGTCTTTCCTCAACGGACTTCTCCACGCCTTGTGGACTCTTTGTATCGCCTCGAGACTTTGTGCGCCTTGATTCCTCACAAGGAAAGGCGAGAGACTTTCTTCGGTTGGCGCTCCCCTCATGGGGTACCCTAGTTGTCTTATGGCAAGTGCGGGATTATAATTAATACACCCCCTAGTCCCTATCAATGGAACATTAGGGTAGTCCCCACACGAGAAAAGAACTCCTTCCTTGCCTTCCTTCCAACGAGGAAACCAACTGATCGCGCTGCCCCCTATCCCAGCCAAATGTTGGTCCCAATCGACTCCTCCTTTTTCAGTGCATGAGCGATAGCTTTGAAGCGGACACGGGTGTCTCGTGTCTTGTCGGAATAGGTGTGAAATCAACCACACACAGAGAGTGGGTAAACAACAGACAATCCGTGCACTGTTTTTCTCACACCTCCGGTCAAAGGTGTCAAACAAATCTGCCAAGATAGCCACCACTGGACTTTCCTTGCTATGGTGATATGCGAGGAAAGCATCAATGGCGGCTAAGTCTACCAAACCGTCAACGTTCGGAAAGAGGACAACCCCAAAAGTCAGCAAAGCTAAAATATCCGCAAACGGGCCCCACTTCTTCTCTTGGCTCGCCATATCCCTTGCCTTACCTTCCAAGTATTTTCGAGGCACGCCCACTACGTTGTTCCGAGTTTGCTTCGTGCGATCCAACTCCTTTGCTGAATCACCAACCACAGCCGCAATCTTGCTCAAGGAAGGAAGAAAGCCGGAGAAAAGATACGGTTTTCTTCCCCCAAGAGGGCATCCTAATATTTCCTCAAACTCTTCAATAGTTGGTACCATTTGGAAGTCCCCAAACGTGAAACACCTCAACGGCTGGTCATAGTATTGGGCGAGGGATACGACAGCTTCCGTAAATACCTCCGCTGCGGCCAAATCTAGAATCTTCCCGTACACTTTGCGGAAGGCTTGCCTTTGGAGAGGTCCCATCAATCGTCCTAATTCATTGAGGCTAGTGACATCTAGACTTTTAACCTTGACTTGATAAAACCTTTTGCCTTTTTGATTTGTCCCCATCATTTACCTAAAAAGGGGTGGATCAAGACTCCGACATGAATGATGCGATGCGTATGCATGAAACGGAAAGAAAACAAGAAAAAGGGGTAATTCATACATACGAGACCCCAGAGACCCAATTTTAATGCTACATTTTGGGCATGATGGCGCCTCAACGTAGCATTAAAAAGGTTATGTATTACTTTAAAGAAACCAAACACCACTAGCAAAAACTATAAACCAAAAATGCATGAGAACGAATGGCACAGGAGCGTGTTTGCTCTTTGCCCCTATTTGGGAACCTATAGGACAATATCTAGGGGTCTCTAATAACTACTTCCCAACAATTTATAACTCACACGGCCGTTCTCTAGAGGTATTGATGCAATCCTACCCCGCAAGGGCATTGGATAGAAAAACTCCAAGTAGATTGGGCCAGAGATGCAAGAGAAGGCCCTAGGGTTCTTATGAACCTTAGGGTAGATTTCGGGCCCATGGGCTAAGTACGAGTCCACTTATCTTTGTAAATATTAGATTAAGGTTTCATTATTTTTGGGCCTTGTGTTTAGGGCTCCATAATGTAGGTAGGGTACCCTAGAAATATAGGTTTTTTTCAGCCCTTGTATTTTGGGGCGCCTAGACTAGTTTTTGTATTAGGGGTAGTTTTGTAATTTCACATGCACTAAGTGGATATTTGATGTGTGTGGTTGGAAATAAATTTAATTGAATTGGTAGAAGCCCAATCCAATTAAATTTTAGAGGGGGAGGTGAGCATTTGCTTACTACACCCCATTGCCACATCATATAGTCACACTTTGTGCATGTCCTTCATGCTTTTCATGCCTCATGACACCTAAGCACACTTAGTGGAGAATCTTGGAATTGATCTTGGATTAGTGGGCTGAACCATAACTAAAATTCACTAATCATAATTAGTGAAATTTTGGCTCCAAAGTTTGGCTCCACAAATTCAATTTCAAATTCAAGTGAAATTTGAATTTCCCTCCAATTTTGTGTGACACTTAGGCTATAAATAGAGGTCATGTGTGTGCATTTTTTTCAACTTTGATGATTTGAATATTAAACTTCAGATTTCAAGGCTCATTTAGAGCACAAAATTTCGTGCTCTTCTCTCCCTCTCCCTTCCTTCATCTCCTTCTTCCTCCAAGCTCTTATCCATGGCCTCCTATGGTGGTGAGCTTCTTCTAGACTCATCTTCTCCATGAAGTGGCGTCTCCTCTCTCTCTCTCCCTTTCTCCATTCCACTGCCATTCATCTTCCAAGAAGCAAAGGAATCCATTGATGAAGAAGATCCTAAGCCTTCAAGCTCCAATGGAGCTTGCATCAGGTATCATCACTCAAGATAATAATATTGTGACGGTATGGAATACCAGCGACAACACATTATAAAGAGAGAAAGCTCTAGACGAGGTTTCACTATTATCAAGCAAGTCGGAGACCTAGCATGATGATAGATTCACCTCCACTCCTTAAATTCCCATGAACCCGGGTATAGGGCCCTTTTTTACTTAAACCCGTGGGTGCTTAGAATGCAGTGTAAAGAATGCGAAATAGACAATAGTTATTTATATTTTACACAGTTCAACAAAAGCACACACAAGGTTTCACAAATCCACAATTCCTTAAAATAGGCCTAACTCACAAAAAAAGATCCCCAGTGGAGTCGCCAATTGTCGCAACGTGCCCTTTTGCGGGCGAGCGAAGGCGAGGCTCACAGGTGCACTTTCCAAAGGAGGAAATATGCGCGGAGTCGCCACCAACGTTTATTTGTGGAAAACGTCGGGAAAACTGAAGGAAACCGGTCAAAATGAAAATTCTAAGTTCGGGAGTTGTATTTACGCTTGAGGAAGGTATTAGCACCTCTTACGTTTGTCTCGAAGGACAATAGCCTATTTTTTAGAATTGTGGAATTGTGTTATCTTAACTTTTATTTCTTTTTATTTTTTGAGGTCGACAAAAGTGGGGCTTTTGCTCCTACGTACCCTCCTTTGGAGAGGAAATCAGACCTACGTAGTTCTTTCTTATGCGTGAATCAAGTGATTCTTTTTACTTGAAGGGTGATCATTTTAAGGCGTTGGACCTTAAAAATGATCCATTTTACTTGGTAAGAAACTAAAATGATGAACTTTCAAAACCTTATTTTTTGTGGACGAGCTTGACTAGGCGAGTTGATTTTAGCCTTAGTTTCACTTTAGTTATTAGTCAATTCAATTAAGAATGAGAAATCCCAAAGAGAAAACGTCCGATTGATTTTTCGCTTTATTTTACTAAAAAGTATTTTTTGATTATTATATTATTATTTTACCTTTTTTTTTTATTTCCAACGTGGTTACGGCACGACCAAACGGTCGGAATTCATTTTAACCGAAATTAACGGATGATACAATTCAATCGATCGGTGGAAATTTATTTTATTTTTAGATTAGGCGAGAAATGACTTAAATAAATGGCTTAAGCACGTCAAAAGGGGGTATAAAAAGCGAATGAAAACGAGAATAAAAATACATGAAACAAAATGTGGACCACCACGAGTACATAGAATGAATTGAAAAGCTTGGTTTGAGGTACTTACCCGTTGAAGACTGAAGAAAACGAAGAACGAACGTTGAATCTTGAAGAACGGTCGAGAATCTTCGCGTAATTACTCACGGAAACGTTACAAAAACATTACGGAAGCTCCTCGGCTTGGATTTTCTTCACGGAAACAATTTTCCTCAGCAATTTCAAGAGAGGGAGAAGTGCCAAGAAGGCTGAACCCTTTTCTTCTTCACTCCTCCCCCTATTTATAGCAAAATAGGGGAGGAGCTTGCCACCCAGCTCACCCAAGCGAGCAAGGTTGCTTCCTCCAGAAGCAACAGTCTTCTGGAGGAAGGATCTGGAAGGCCCAAGTGGGCCAGATTGCTATTCGTACCCCCCTTTTACTAAATGCACCCCCTTCTACTTTTTTGGTAATTCTTTTTCCGTAACATTACGAAACTTCACGAATTTTGTAACGATACTTATTTTCCTTCCGCAAGGTTACGAATCCTTACGGATTATGTATTTACTCTTTTTTAGCTTTCGAAGAAGTTACGGAAACTCATGGATTACGCAAAAACACCTCTTTTCGATTTCCGCCACATTATGGAATTTCACGGATCGCGTAAGCCTGCTTCCTTTTTATTTCTGACACGTCTCGGGACTTCATTTTTTGTGCAACAAAGGACGCCAAGTATCTCAAAGCGGCTAACCAAAGGTTGCATGTCATCAAATAATAATCCCCGGACGAAATTTGGGTATGACACATGGCTTCAAGACGTTGAAAGTCTGTAGAAGATGGGGTAGAAGGAGCTGCTGAGGTACGTGCTAGAGGAGGAGTTGCAGATGTGGAAAGAGCCTTAGCTGGCCTTGCCCTTGCTCTCCTAGCCCCTCTAATAGTAACTGCCAGATCAGTACGGATCCAACAGTTCTTCCTGATATAGGCCAAGTTAATGACCGGGCTCAAGCGTTCGAAGACTAGGCTGTTAGAAGCAACCCCTCTGGACCTACATAGAGTTGTGATAAGAGCAGGGAACCCAAGTGTAGAGGAGTTAGACTGAGCCATAGATGTGATCTGGCCAGAGATGAGAGCTCCTACATTCATGTCCAACTGAGAGACTAGACCAAAGATTAACCTAGCTCTATCTAAAGTCAAATCAGAGGTGTGGGAAGTCGGAGCCAGGTTGGAGTATGAGAGAACACTCCAAACCTGAGCAAGAGTTGTCAGATCTTTCATGAGGATCTTCCTAGGATGGCTTTCAACATTTAAAACAAATCCTCGGCTGGGTATACGCAAAGCAGCCTCAATCTCTCTGTTATTAGTGGGCATCCTGCAGTATCTGGAGTAAGCGGGTAAGGATTCTCCCTCAGCCAGTACCACAGGTGTCTCCAAGAAGGTGTTGAGGCTGTCTGCATCAACTTTTATCAAGTGGCCTCGGATTCTGACTTGTTTTGGTGAAGGCCCCTCGGGATTGTAAAGGTTGGCATGAAACTCCTTCACAAAAGGCTAGGTCGAAGTTGCTGTCAGCTAAATTGGTGAGGCGCTTATGGAAGTTACGCCTCTCCAATTCAGCCTTGAACTCATCCAATTCCGTATGGTATATTTCTACCTTCCTCTTAGCTAGTATATGTCTTCCTAGCACATTATCTATGTATCTGGTCCAGGCCTCGAAGGAGTGAAATCTTCTTGTGTCATAGAGTTGTGGGCCTTGCACCAATGCTTTTTTCTTTTTCTGGAAGACATCTACAGACAAAGGAATCAAACATTTGATCAGGACATAATTATTCAAATTTTAAAAACTGAAAAATAAAAACTGAAAAACACACTGGCCGCTTAGCAAGACATGGTCCGCTTAGCTAGCCTTTGTAAAAAAAAAAAAACACTATCGCTTAGCGATATGTGGAGCCGCTTAGCGAAAGTTGCAGAATTTTTAGATTCTGCAGAATTGGCTTAGCGGGAAAGCGCCCGCTAAGCTGAACATGTGCCTCAAGGATTTGCGCTAAGCTCCTTAAAGGCTGCGCTTAGCGGCACCAACTCGTCAAAAATTCTACTAAGTGTTGGGAGCTTAGCGAGCGAAGCTCACTTAGCTCAGAGGATGCCGCAACAAATTGCGCTTGGCCCAGGAAAGCTCGGCTTAGCGCGCAACCATCAACAAAAAAATTGATTAAGTTACCTGGGCTTAGCGATTCAGCCTCGCTTAGCCACAGGTAGTTCAGTAAAAGGATGAGTGTTCATCCTCAAAAGATGAACTCGCTTAGCGCGATAAGTGCGCTTAGCGAGTTCATCTTGTTTTCTAGAAAATGTAGAAAATGCAGCTCGTTTTCTTGAACTTTTCAAGCCTCTAAAAGGCATATCAGACATGCAATGTGTGCCTCATACTCAATTCAGAATACAAGCGTATATAGCCCTAATTTTAAACTAAATCTAACAAAACATAAAAACACTAAAAATCTAAAGCTACAGTTGAAGTCTTCTACCCTAAAGTTAAGACAAGAAAAAGAGAAAAACAATCGTGGAACTTACTTGGATGGTGTATGGTTGATGCTTCAAAGTTGAAAATGCATAAAGAAAGCACATATGCAAAATGTGCAAATTTTTGGAGACAGAAAATGCAGAGATGAGGTTTCCGTAATCTGGAAAATGTTAGTGTAACTGTTGTTACACTTACTTAAGCAGTTTTTCGATACTTTCTCTTAGTGGACCGTTGCGCCAAGCGAGCAAGAGAGACGTTTGGTTTCTCTATAGCGCTCGCTTAGCGAACCCATGTGCTTAGCCAACATTTCAAATTCAAAATCAGTTTTTTTTATTGAACAAAAACTCGGCTTAGCACGAGGGTACGTCCGCTTAGTGAGGTCTATAGATTAGAAAAGTTGCAACTCTCGCTAAGCCAGGCTCTGGCCAGCTTAGCTAAAATGATGCATCTTAAGTACAGAGGAGCATGCGCTTAGCTGCGAGGGACTCACCTAGCACACACATTGCTGCAATGAATCTCGCTTAGCTGCCATGACTGACGCTCAACCTTGGTTAGCTTAGAGGACCAAATCAGCCTCAGATGCAAGGGTTGGGCGCTAAGCGCTTGAGACTCGCAGCTTAGCGCATGAACAAAGATGCGCTTAGCGAAAGGACTATTTTTTAGAAAATATTTTTCTAAGTTATTTTCAGTCCTTTTTCCATGAAATTGAAACCCTTATGTTAAACACCCAAAGATTAGCTGATATACTCCTATGTACAGACTATATAGCAAGTTCCAAATGATTTAAATACATGAAAATAAACAAAGATAACAGAATTTAAAATTGGGTTGCCTCCTAGGAAGCGCTTCTTTAATGTCTTTAGCTTGACGCTTTTACCTCACTGGGTGATCTTATGTTTTGGTTCCTACTTTCAGAACCTCTTGACCTCCTTCCATTACCTGTAAGCAAACATTGTGTTCTGGAGCAGGCTTGTCTTCAACAAACAAATCAAAATCAATTTTCTGATCTTCAAAACCTAGCTCCAGCTTCATCTTCCCCATATCAACTTTGCAGCTTACGGTCAACATGAATGGCCTTCCCAATATTATAGGGATGTCATTCTCTTCAGAGATATCCATTACCACAAAGTTTGTCGGGAAGATAAAATGTTTTACTCTGACCAAAACATCTTCAATTACTCCATATGGCTTGGTAATGGAGCGGTCAACTAATTGTAAAGTCATTCGAGTAGGCATTATTTCCAACTCTCTCAATCTTCTACACATGGAGATTGGCATCAAATTGATATTGGCTCCTAGGTCAATAAGAGCTATTCCCACATTGACTTCTCCAATTGAAAAAGGAGTAGTTACACTCCCATGATCTTTATGCTTGGGTGGAAGGATCTTCTGGATCACAGCACTGCAATTTCCTTCCACTATGATGTTTTCCTGATGAATATATTTATGCTTCCTTGTTAACATATCTTTCAAAAATTTAGAGTAGAGTGGCATCTGCTGTAAAGCTTCTCCGAAGGGCATGGTTATTTCCAGTTTCCTGAAAATATCTAAAAATCTCGCCAATTGACGATCTTTTTCTTTCTTGGAAGGTACCACAGGGTACAGTACTTCCACACCTTCATCCACAACTTTTTCACTCCTACTCTTCTTTGCATTCTTATTATTTTTTTCTTCTTTTTCATTTTTTTTCATTTTCTATTTCTTTTTCTTGGTCCTTCAATTATTTATTCTTGACCATTATTTGTTCCTCATTTTCTTGATTACTTTCACCTCTCACCTCATTTTTCTTGCCATCAGTACTTTTCTTGTCAATAGTTTTCTTCTCATGCACAACACTATCCTCATCCTTAACCTCCACAAACCTTTTACTCCTTTTCATCACAGTTTTGCATTCCTCCTTGGGATTTTGTTCTGTATTTGCCACAAAACTATTGGATGACTTGTCAGCTATCTGCTTGGCCAGTTGTCCCACCTGGACCTCAAGGTTCTTCAGTGCTGACTCATTGCTTTTATGATTTGACATTGTTACCTGCATAAACTGAGTCAAGGTCTCCTCTAGCTTAGTAGCTCTCTGGAATATGTTAGGTCCTTGTTGCTTTGGCCTGTTTGAAGGTCCACTCTGGTCTTTGTTGAACTGATTGCCAGGGTGTGTCCTCCACTGTCCTTGTTGATTATATGGACCCTGCTAGAAGCCTGAAAATCCTCCTTGAGTATACCCTTGTCACTGTTGATTTCCCATATAATGAATTTCTTGAGTATTTTCTTTAGTGGGATTACATTGGCCTGTTTCATGAGCCTCACCACAGATGGTACAACCCGTAACCTGTAAAACAGAAGAGTGTGTAGGTTGACCCATAGACAACTTAGTTGGCAGCTTACCAAGTGTTTCTGTTAAAATCTCCAGTTTCTTAGAAAGCAACTTGTTCTATGCCAATAACGCGTCATGTGATGATAGCTCTATCAAGCTTTTCTTCGTGGGTTGGTGGGTTCTGTCTCGTAGAATCGCATGATCACTAGCTGACATGTTCTCAATTAGCTCTATTGCTTCTTCCTGGGTCTTCAGTTTTATCTTTCCCCCTGCAGAAGCATCTAACAGTTGCTTGGTTTGTGGTCTCAACCCATCTATAAACATATTCAATTGGATTGGCTCGGAAAACCCATGAGTGGGAGTTTTTCTTAACAAGCCTCTGAATCTTTCCAATGCTTCACTCAAAGATTCATCAGGAAACTAATGAAATGAAGAGATTGAGGCTTTCCCTTCTGCAGTCTTGGACTCTGGGAAGTGTTTCTTTAGGAACTTTTCAACAACTTCTTCCTAGGTTTTCAGACTGTTGCCCTTGAATAAGTGGAGCCACCTCTTGGCTTCTCCTACCAATGAGAATGAGAAAAGGCTGAGCCTAATAGCTTCGTCTGGTACACTGACAATCTTAACAGTGTTACATATTTCAATGAACGTTGCCAAGTGTGCATAGGGGTCTTCTGATGCAATCCTATCCCGCAAGGGCATTGGGTAGAAGACTCCAAGTAGATTGGGCTAGAGATCCAAGGGAAGGCCCTAGGGTTCTCATGAACCTTAGGGTAGATTTCGAGCCCATGGGCTAAGCATGAGCCCGCTTATCTTTGTAAATATTAGAATAGGTTTTTTTCTTCGTTTGGGCCTTGTATTTTGGCCATTCTAGTAGTATACGGTTTTAGCCTTGTATTTCGGGGCATTTTGAGTAGTCTTTGTAGTAAGGACTTTTTTTTTTTGTATTTTCATGTTTTTTGTCATGGGGGTGAGCTTAGCTATTATAGGGGGTGTGTAGCTAAGCTCTAGCTTCTCATCTCAAGGAGGTGAGCTTAGCTATTAGAGAGGTATGTGTAGCTAAGCTCTAGCTTCTTTAGGAATCTTCTTAAGGAAGATTCTCAAGGAGGAGAGCTTAGTTATGATTGGGGTGTGTGTAGCTAAGCTCTAGCTTCTCAAGGAAGTTTTCTCAAAGAAGCTTCTCAAGGAAGTTTTCTCAAGAAAGCTTCTCAAGGAAGCTACCTAGTCTATAAATAGAAGCATGTGTAACACTTGTTGTAACTTTGATGAATGAGAGTCTTGTGAGACACAACTCAAAGTTCAACTTCTCTCCCTTTTTCTTCCTTCAATTTCGTGCTCCCCACTCTCTCTTTCTCTCCCTCTTTCTTTTCCTCCATTGAAGCATCCTGTCGCAACCTACCCTTCGGCGGGAGGGCGACGCGTGACTCGCGGGATGCGTGTTCCACGAAAGGAATACGCGCGGAGTCGCCACCAACGTTTATTTGAGGAAAACGTCGGAAAAACCGGAAAAGACGCGATCTACGAACTTTTTAAGTGAAAGGTTCGGGAGTTGTATTTACGCACGGGGAAGGTATTAGCACCCCACACGTCCGCCCCAAGGGACGGCAGCCTTTAATTGAATGTGCAAACATGACTTTGATTTTTATGTTCCCTTTTATGTTCTTATATCCTTTATACCCTTTTTTATATTTTTCTTTTTTGTGGTCGACAAGGGTGTTTCCCTTTGCTCCTACGTATTCCTCAATTTGGGATGAGAAAATCAGACCTACGTAGTTCTTTTGGAACAAAGTGTTTGGTTAAGTTGTTTTTGTCTTTTTTGCAAAATATGTTTTTATTGAACAAAAGGTCATTTAAGGTGTTGAACCATTAAACGGTCTTTTGATTTTGAAAGGGGAGAAACGTTAAGGCATTGGACCATTAACGATCTCTTGTTTTTGAAAGGAGAGAAACGTTAAGGCATTGGACCATTAACGATCTCTTGTTTTTGAAAGGAGAGAAACGTTAAGGCATTGGACCATTAACGATCTCTTGGGGTGGTCGACAAAAGCGGGGCTTTTGCTCCTACGTATCCTCAATGAGGAACTCAGACCTACGTAGTTCTTTCTTATCAAGTGATTCTCTTTTTGCTTAAGAGGTGATCATCTTAAGGCATTGGACCTTAAAAAAATGACCCATTTTACTTAGTGAGAAATTGAAATGACAAACTTCAAAAGCCTATTTTTGTGGACGAGCTTGACTAGGCGAGTTGATTTTAGCCTTAGTTTCACTTTAGTTATTAATCAATTCGATTAAGAATGAGAAATCCCAAAGAGAAAACGTCCGATTGATTTTCCGCTTTATTTGGCTAAAAGATGTTTTTTTTATTATTATATTATTTTTTTACCTCTTTTTGATTTCCAACGTGGTTACGGCACGACCGAACGGTCGGAATTGATTTTAACCGAAGTTAACGGATAATATAATTCAAACGTTCGGTGGAAATTTATTTTATTTTTAAGTTAAGCGAGAAATGACTTAAGTAAAAATGGCTTAAGCACGTCAACAGGGGGTATAAAAAGTAAACAAAACGAGAATAAAAATGTAAGAAACACAATGTGGACCACTACGGGTACATAGAATGAATCGAAATGCTTGGTTCGAGGTACTTACCCGTTGAAGATCGAAGAACGATGAAGAACGAATGAAGAACGTCGAAGAACGGTTGAAACCTTTGCGAGATTCCTTACGGAAAACGTTACGGAAACGTTTCGGAAGCGCCTCGGCTTAGATTTTCTTCACGGAAACAATTTTTCCAAGCAAATTCGAAAGAGAGAGAAGTGCCTAAGGGGCTGGACCCCTTTCTTCTTGCTTTCCTCCCCTATTTATAGCAAAATAGGGGAGGTGGTTGCCGCCCAGCTCGCCCAGGCGAGCTCAGCTCGCCCAGGCGAGCAGGGTTGCTTCCTCCAGAAGCAACCGCCTTCTGGAGGAAGCTTCTGGAGGGCCCAAGTGGGCCTGGGTGCTATTTGCACCCCCATTTTTACTAAGTACACCCCCCTCTACTGTTTTTTTGGTGATTCTTTTTTCGTAAAGTTACGGAAACTTACGAATTTCGTAACGATACTTGTTTTCTTTCTGTAATGTTACGGAACCTTGCGGATTACATAATCATCCCCTTTTTGACTTACGGAATGTTACGGAACCTCACTTAATTATGCAACGATGCTTCCATTTGATTTCCGGTGTGTCACGGAAACTTACGGATTGTGCATCAATATTTTTTTGGTTTTTCGGCATGTCCTGGAATTTCACAAATTGCCTAATGATGGGTGCCAAGCACCTCACGAGGACCAAAGAATGGTCGCACGTCATCGAGCAAAGGTCCCCGGACGAAATTAGGGTATGACACATCCTCTCCAAGCTTCTTATCCAAGGCTCATCTTGGTGGTGAAGCTCCTTCTTCCATGGCTTATTCCCTAGTGGATGGCGCCTCCTCTCACCTATTCTCCTTTGTCTTCCGCTGCATCTCCATGGTGGAAAATCACCATTGAAGGACCTCATTGAAGCTCAAAGATCCAGCCTCCATAGAAGCCCCACAAGCAAGCTTCCATCAAGTGGTATCAGAGCACAAGAGCTTCAAGTAGGTGCTCCTTAAACCTCCATTAATTTTTTTTCTTTACCTTCTCTTCCATTGTTGTTTCTTCATTTTTCTCCATGTATCTCCTCACATGTCTTGTTCTAAATGTTTTTAACATGATTCTTTAGAGTTTCCACCGATTAAACTTGCTATAGAAACTAGATTTGATTTTCTATGGTTCAAATTTGTTGTTCTTGTTCTTGAACCATGAATTGTGTTGAATTTAGGTTCCTTTGAGTTTTGTCTTGTTATTTTTTGTGGCTGAAACCTAAAGCATAAAATTCTTACAAAAATATTAAAGTCGAAGAAAACCTCAAAAATCTAGAGTGACTTGTTCACCTATTGCAGTTTTGTCATAGAAGTCATGTCTAGTAATGAAACTTGTCACATAAGATTTCTTATGTTGTGCTGAATTTTATTTTCTTGTTTCTTTGTCTAACTCATTTGTTCATGAGTGTATGAAATTATTTTAGCCTATTATTTGATTTGAGTCAAATCTTTCATGTTAATTAGTCCTTAACATGTTCATGCAAAATTCTTAGAGAGTCTTTGATTGTGAACCTTTTCTTGAACTTTTAGGTTTCCTTATGATTGTGTCTATTGTGAATTTGAGTTTTGGTGATTGAATTGCTGGCTGAAATGTTGATCCTAAGTGAATATTGAACTCCTAAAACTGTGGTAAAAAATCCTAGTGAGTTCAACATACATAGGAAGGTTGAAAGTAAGCCCAAGGCAATCAATATACCATGCTTAAAGAAACAAATCGCTGGTGCTGGCAGCTTGGACATACAAACTTGTAAAAATTACTGAGAATTGGTTACTTCGAATTTTTAGCTGAAATTTTTACTGAATTTTCTATAAATCTGGAAAAAAGTTATAAAAAAGTAAACAAGTGATTTGGATAAAAGGAAAAAATACAAAAAATCACACAATTTGGCAGGAAAATCAGTATCCAGAAAAAAAAAAGTGAAAGGGAAGTGTGCTTGTTGTTTTGGCTCAAAATTTATTCTATAATTGGAAATTTCAATTCAAAATTAGTGTGAAGACAAGTGCCAAAGCTAGAGGTTTGTTGAGTCTTTTTTCAGTTTTTTTACTCTACTCTAGAGCCATTCTAAGTTTCTCTTTGAGTCCTTGCTTGCTTCTATGTCCTTTTCATTGCTTTAATTGTTGAATAATCCTTGAAAAATTGTCTTGTTAAAACTCCATTGGTTTAGCTTTCATTTCATTTTTTTTGGTCTTTGGTTATTGCTTCTCTCTTTGTTTCCTTGTTTGTGGGTTGCCATATAGGGAATTGGAAGGAGGATTGGTGCCATCCCTTGAAGAATTTGAGTCCAAAAGCAAGGGGCCAACCACCTTTAGAGCTATTGGACTAAGAAGCACTCCAAATTGAGTGAATCACCAAAGAGAGAAGAACCACCAAAATTGAGGACCGCTTTGTAATTTGTAATTTGCAATTTACTTACCTTCATTGCTTTCAAGTTTTGTAACAGAAAGGCCTTTCATTGGAAGTGTGTTGGGAGCCTCCAATAGGTTACCAAACTTCCATTTGTGTGTAATAATTTTAGGCAATTTTTCCTTAGGATAGTGAGTGTTTTGTTGGGAACCTTGAATGTGGTCATCCAAACACTCTTAGGATTCGCCTAGTTTACATTTCTTGCTTACTTTCATAGCTTATTTCCTTTACCTTCCATTGTCAAACCGCCTAGATAGCTTTCCTTTTACCAATTAGTTTTTTACCTTATCTTTCACACCTCTTTTAGTGTTTATTTGGCTAGTTTCAACCATAGTTTCTTTTACCTTTTGTTTTCAAACCTCCAACAAGAAAGAACCACAACTTAGGAACCAACATGAGTCATCATTCATCTAGTGTTAATGGCAAGGGTACTAGTCATAAAGACCCTTTATCTAGAATCTTAGATGAGTTGAGTTCCCTCAAGTTATGGAAAGAAAAACAAGAGAGAAAAGAAAAAGGAAAAAAAGAGTGGAAGAAATAAGTCAAGATGAAAGAAAGAAAATAAAAGAGGAAGAAAGAATAAAAATAATGAAAGAAATGAAAAGAGAAAAACATGTCTCCTATAGTAGTCATAACTCTTGCAAAAGCCTAAGTGAAGAACTTCGTGACTATTACAAAGGAAGGCATAGGTCACATCTTAGACCTCACTCCCATAGAAGAGAAAAGGAAAGAAAGCCTCAAGAGGCTAACATTAAACTCTCATACTTCCATGGGAAGGACAATGTATAGGCTAATTTAGATTGGGAAATAAGGGTAGAGAAACAACTTAAAAAGAAGTCTACTTCAAAATCTTATGGCTCTCACTCTTATCCAAAGAAAGACCAAGGTCAAGGCATCTTAGGGGTGACACCTTCTAAGCCCAAAGATGATAAGGGGAAGACAATAGAAAATCAAGCCCCTAAGGCTAGTATGCAAGAGAAAACTAGCTCTATAAAGTGCTTTAAATGTCTTGGAAGAGGACACATTACTTCTCAATGCCCCACCACAAAAACCATGATTATGAGGGGCCAAGACATTTATAGTAGCCAAGATGAGGCTACTACTTCACCTTCCTCTAGTGAAAGTGAAGAAGCAAAAGGGGAAGAATCTAGTGAAGAAATCTACCCCCAAGAAGAAGGACAACCATTAGTGGTTAAAGAGAAGTGTAAGGAGGTAAGTGTCTCCTCCAAGAGTTTAGCTAAGAAGGAAACTCATTTTACAATAAAGACAAACATTAAAGAAACTTTCCCTCTTAGACAACCTCCACATTTTCTCTTTTGTAAAAAGGCACTTGCTAGAATTGCCACACCTCTTGGGCTTGAGTTTATTCCTCAAGTAAAGAAGTTGTTGGATGAGGGTTTGGTTCGCAAGAGCTTAAATCCTTGTGCTTTGTTGGTGCCCAAAATAGGTATTATTAGGCACCAAGTCCCTAAAATAGGTGGTATGATGAATGTTTTGAGTGGTGCATCCCTCTTTTGTAAAATCACTCGTACACCTAACATCTTCATGGTGTGTGTACATAGGGACCCATTAGGTAGGTTTGTTCTTATTTTTAGTTTCAATACAAACTTAGGTACTCATATGGGACACCTTAGGTTTGTCATACTTTTTGGTAGGAATAATCAATATGAAAATACAGAAAAATGTATGTTTTATTGCGTTACTTTTCTTAATTTTTCAAATAGTGATCAAGGGGTTCCCATGAACCCTAAGAGAATAAAGGTCATTCCTGAGTGGCCCACTCCACCAAATATAAGAAAAATTTGGGGCTTCCATGACTTAACAAACTTTTACAAAAGGTTTGTCCCATATTTTTCTATACTTGTAGCACCACTCATTGAATTGGTGAGAAACCATGTTCTTTCATGGGAAGATGTCCAGGAAATGGGTTTTCAGACCTCACCTTACTTCAACATACCAAACACCACTAATACATATGTTTTTGTTCTTTTTACAGGTGTTGAGGGAAGGAGACCAAAGTATGAAGAACCTCGGGATTTGAGGTCAAATCCTTTCCAAGGTGGAGGGAATGATGCAATCCTATCCCGCAAGGGCATTGGGTAGAAGACTCCAAGTAGATTGGGCTAGAGATCCAAGGGAAGGCCCTAGGGTTCTCATGAACCTTAGGGTAGATTTCGAGCCCATGGGCTAAGCATGAGCCCGCTTATCTTTGTAAATATTAGAATAGGTTTTTTTCTTCGTTTGGGCCTTGTATTTTGGCCATTCTAGTAGTATAGGGTTTTAGCCTTGTATTTCGGGGCATTTTGAGTAGTCTTTGTAGTAAGGACTTTTTTTTTTGTATTTTCATGTTTTTTGTCATGGGGGTGAGCTTAGCTATTATAGGGGGTGTGTAGCTAAGCTCTAGCTTCTCATCTCAAGGAGGTGAGCTTAGCTATTAGAGAGGTATGTGTAGCTAAGCTCTAGCTTCTTTAGGAATCTTCTTAAGGAAGCTTCTCAAGGAGGAGAGCTTAGTTATGATTGGGGTGTGTGTAGCTAAGCTCTAGCTTCTCAAGGAAGTTTTCTCAAAGAAGCTTCTCAAGGAAGTTTTCTCAAGAAAGCTTCTCAAGGAAGCTACCTAGTCTATAAATAGAAGCATGTGTAACACTTGTTGTAACTTTGATGAATGAGAGTCTTGTGAGACACAACTCAAAGTTCAACTTCTCTCCCTTTTTCTTCCTTCAATTTCGTGCTCCCCACTCTCTCTTTCTCTCCCTCTTTCTTTTCCTCCATTGAAGCATCCTCTCCAAGCTTCTTATCCAAGGCTCATCTTGGTGGTGAAGCTCCTTCTTCCATGGCTTATTCCCTAGTGGATGGCGCCTCCTCTCACCTATTCTCCTTTGTCTTCCGCTGCATCTCCATGGTGGAAAATCACCATTGAAGGACCTCATTGAAGCTCAAAGATCCAGCCTCCATAGAAGCCCCACAAGCAAGATTCCATCATCTTCATTAGGTAATCCTTGAAATAAGTCCCCCTGTATTAAATGAATTAAGGAATGTGGATAGTTGATGTTGTTAGCTTGCACTTCAGGACGTGCAATACTGGTAAAAAATTGTGGTACTGAACTACTTGCATAATCCTCAAGGGTAATCCTCTGGTCATGCTCTTCTACCATGGTAATGGCTTCAGGTAATTGAGTGACAGATTCCCTTGATGATGGTGAATCAGGTGATAATAAGTCGGAGGAATGACTCTCTTCCTCAAGAATGGATGCAACTGTTCTGTCTTGCAGAAGTTTCCTTCTCCTCTCGGCCCTGTTCCTTCGCAATGTAGCTTCAATTTCTAAGTCTAGAGGAACTATATTGCCTGTGGGAAATCTATGCATATACAATTCTAACAGAACAACGGTTATCTAGTTAAACAGAAAAGGACAAAAAGAATTTATGAATGAATATTCACAAAAACAATCAAAGAATAACAAATAAAGAATAGACACCTAAAAATGAGCTAACTTCCCAAATAAAAAGAAGTTCCCCGGCAACGGCGCCAAGAACTTGTTCAACTTCCGGCAAGTGCACCGGATCACACAAGTAGTATAAAACAGTAAGAACCGAGTATCGAACACTCGGGAAACTTGTGTTATTGGGTAAGATATTTTAGCAAATAGGCATCTAGTGTATAAAAGTAAGTGTGAATATGAACAAGTGTATAAACTATCTATGTAAAAACAAAGAAAATCACGCGAGATAAATGATGTGTAATAACAAGTAGAGAACACGTTGGTCTTCCTAATAAGTGCCTGATGCTAAAAAGATATTCTCTACCTAACAATGCTCATGTGTTCTTATGGTGTCTCCTGAGATACAAAACCCCGATTCCTAATGACAGTTTAGCCTAATCATGATCAAGCATCGTCCGCAAATTCCTCTTGTAGGACTAAACTCAACCAAGACCGCATTAAGACAGACATACTCAACTAACTTATCGCACCCTGATTCCTCATGAAAGCACGACAACTCAGCCCTGCACTATCAAGGACTTTAGAGTCTGACCAGTTCCACTATTGAATGATCCTAACAATGCATGCATCTACGTGATCAAGGTAAAGAAATACTGGAATGAAAAGCAGATAGCACAGAGAACACACAAAACATCATGAAATAGATAGAAATATATTTACATCGGGTACCCATAGGGAAGATCCAACAAAGGATTTAGCTTTCCATACCAGGAAGCCTTCTTCACAACAAAGAGAAGAACAAGATGAAAGATTGAAAAAAGACAAGTGGTGAGGATGTCTCCTTCACCTCTAGGATCTCACAATCACTCACAAACTCATCTCAAGCTCTCAAACCAGCTCCTGCTTCAAGCTCTGGTCTCTACAGATTTTCACACAGCAAAATCTCTCAAAACTCTTTGGAAATTGGACCTTTCTCTCTCTAGAAACCCCAGACATGCAAAGCTCCAAATCCCAGTCCTAACTCTCTTCACAAAATCTGATTTCAGGCTTAAATAGGTGGCCTTGTTCGTGCTCGTGTGCTTAGCGCACGGTACTGATTTTTGGCTTAATGCGCCTTTCTCGCGTAGTGGATGAATTGAAGTGATGCGCTTAGAGAGATGAAGCGATGCGCTTAGCGAACCTGTACAACTCATCTTCTTCTGGATTCTTCCTCACGCTTAGCCAAGGAGTGTTGCGCTTAGCGGATGCTCGCTAAGCCAGCAAATTGGCTTAGCGAGAAGGTGAAAACAACTTCTTCCAAAGCTTGCCTAATTAACATAAAATTGAGAGAAAATGATTATTAAACACACAAAATGAAAATACTAAGTATTTATTACCTATACTTAACAGAAAATACATATAACATTACAAAATAACAATAAATTGGGAGTGTTTGATACAATTTATACAAGTTTTATACACAAAAGTTAGTCGTTTTCACCAACTAACACCTACCCCGCAAGGGCATTGGATAGAAGACTCCAAGTAGATTGGGCCAGAGATGCAAAAGAAGGCCCTAGGGTTCTCCTGGGCCTTAGGGTAGATTTCGGGCCCATGGGTTAATTATGAGCCCACTTATCTTTGTTTATATTAGATTGAGATTTCATTATTTTTGGCCTTGTATTTAGGGCTCCATAATATAGGTAAGGTACTCTACAAAAGTAGGATTTTTCAGCCCTTGTATTTTTGGGCACCTACACTAGTTTTTGTATTAGGGGTAGTTTTGTAATTTCACATGCATTAAGTGAATATTTGGTGTGTGGTTGGAAATAAATTTAATTGAATTGGTAGAAGCCCAATCCAATTAAATTTTAGAGGGGGAGGTGAGCACTTGCTGGCTACACCCCATTGCTGCATCATATAGTCACACTTTGTGCATGTCTTTCATGCTTTACATGCCTGATGACACCTAAGCACACTTAGTGGAGAATCTTGGACTTGATCTTATATTAGTTGGCTGAACCATAGCTAAAATTCACTAATTATAATTAGTGAAATTTTGGCTCCAAAATTTGGCTCCACAAATTCAAGGGAAATTTGAATAGAAATTCAAATTTCCCTTTAATTTTGTGTGACACTTAGGCTATAAATAGAGGCCATGTGTGTGCATTTTTTTCAACTTTGATCATTTGAAAATTAAACTTCAAAGTTTAGAGCTCTCTTAGAGCACAAAATTTCGTGCTCTTCTCTCCCTCTCCCTTCATTCATCTCGTTCTTCCTCCAAGCTCTTATCCATGGCCTCCTATGATAGTGAGCTTCTTCTAGACTCATCTTCTCCTTGAAGTGGCATCTCCTCTCATCTCTTCTTCTTCTCCATTCCTCTGCCATTCATCTTCCAAGAAGCAAAGGAATTCATTGATGAAGAAGATCCAAGGCAAACAAGCTCCAATGGAGCTTACATCATGTGGTATCAAGAGCATCTTCGTCTAGGTGATGTTCTTTCGCTTCCTCTATCTTTTTGTTCGGTCAATTCACTTTAATTCCTTGTTCTTCATCTAATTCTCCATGTATATCCTCCATTGCATTTTTGTGGTTCAAATTTTATAGATCTACTCTTGAATCATGTTTTTGTGTTGATTTTAGGTTCTATCATTTTTCAGTCATAATCTTCTTGTGCTGAACCTTTAGATCTAAATTTTCTTCCAAAATATTGATTAGAAAAAAAAACACAAAAATCTAAGTGTAAATCACTTAATCCATGTTGTCTTAGAGTCATGTTTAGTCATAATAATTGTGACATTATGTTCTAAGTTTGTGTTGAATTTTTATTTTCTTGATTGAATTCTAGATACATGTGTTCATTTATTCTTGTCATTCTTAGCCTATCTTTTGAATTTTGAGTCTAATCCATGCATTTTATTTAGTTCATAACATGTTCTAAGTTTCCTACATGATGTCTATGATGAAGTTGAGTTGTGGTGTTGAGTTGTGGCTGAATTTTTGAATCAAAACAAGTCTTAAGCTCTCTTGAATTGTGTTATTCAAGAGTTTTTAGCATAAACAAACACAAATTGTAACTATCCAAGCCTTAAGCAACATAAACACTACTCTTGATTTCTAGGTTGAAATCGTTGGTGCTGGTAGCTTGAACATACGAACTTGTATAAATTACTGGGAATTGGTCACTACGAATTTTGAGCTGAAGGTTTTACTGAATTTTCTAGACATTTGGATTAAAGGAAAAAATAAGGAAATCACACAAGTTGGCAGAAAAATCAGTGTCCAGGAAAAAAAAGTGAAAGGGAAGTGTGCTTGTTGTTTTGGCTCAAAATTTCTTCTATAATTGATGCCTATTTTATATCAATCTTAGTTATGAAATTTCAATTGAAAATTAGTGTGAAAACAAGTTCCAAAAGTAGAGGTTTCTTGAGTTTTTTTTTAGTTTTTTTAACTCTACTCTAGAGCCATTCTAAGTTTCTCTGAGTCCTAGCTTGCTTTTATTTGCTTTTCATTGCTTTAATTGTTGAATAATCCTTGAAAAGTTTTCTTGTTAAAACTCTACTGGTTTAGCTTTCATTTCATTTTTTTTATCTTTGGTTATTGCTTGTCTCTTTGTTTCCTTGTTTGTGAGTTGCCATATAGGGAATGGGAAAGGAGGATTGGTGTCATATCTTGAAGAATTTGAGTCAAGAAGCAAGGGGAAACCACCTTAAGAGCTATTGGACTAAGAAGCACTCCAAATTGAGTGAATCACCAAATAGAGAACAACCACCAAAATTGAAGACATTTTTGTAATTTTGTAATTGACAATTTACTTACTTTCATTGCTTTCAAATTTTGTATCAAAAAGGCCTTTCATTGGAAGTAAGTTGGGAGCCTCCAATAGGTCACCCTACTTCCATTTGTGTGTAATAATTTTAGGCAATTTTCCATTAGGATTGTGAGTGTTTTGTTGGGAACCTTAAATGTGGTCATCCAAACACTCTTAGGATTCGCCTAGTTTACATTTCTTGCTTACTTTCATAGCTTATTTCCTTTACCTTCCATTGTTAAACCGCCTAGACAGCTTGCCTTTTACCAATTATTTTTACCTTATCTTTCACACCTCTTTTAGTGTTTATTTTGGCTAGTTTCAACCATAGTTTCTTTTACCTTTTGTTTTCTAACCCCCAACAAGAAAGAACCGCAACTTAAGAACCAACATGAGTCTTCATTCTTCATCTAGTGTTAATGGGGAGGGTTCTACTCCTAAGGACCCCTTGTATAAGATATTAGATGAGTTGAGATCCCTTATGTTGTGGAAAGAAAAACAAGAGAGAAAGGAAAAAGGAAAAAAAAGAGTGGAAGAAATAAGTCAAGATGAAAGAGAGAAAATAAGAGAGGAAGAAAGAAGAAAAATAATGAAAGAAATGAAAAGGGAAAAGCATGCCTCATATAGTAGTTATGACTCTTGCAAGAGTTTAAGTGAAGAACTTATCGACTATTTTAGAGGGTGCCATAGTTCACATACTAAACATCATTCCCAAAGAAGAGAAAAGGATAGAAGGCCTCAAGAGGCTAACATTAACCTCCCATACTTCCATGGGAAGGACAATGTAGAGGCTAACTTAGATTTTGAAATAAGGGTAGAGCAACAACTTAAAAGGAAGTCTACTTTAAAATCTTATGGCTCTCATTCTTATCCAAAGAAAGACCAAGGTCTAGGCATCTTAGGGGCAGCACCTTCTAAGCCCAAAGATGATAAGGCTGATATGCAGGAGAAGACTAGCTCTATAAAGTGTTTTAAATGTCTTGGAAGAGAACACATTACTTCTCAATGCCCCACCAAGAAAACCATGATTATGAGGAGCCAAGACATTTATAGTAGCCAAGATGAGGCTACTACTTCATCTTCCTCTAGTGAAAGTGAAGAAGCAAAAGGGGAAGAATCTAGTGAAGAAATCTACCCCCAAGAAGAAGGACAACCTTTAATAGTTTAGGAGGAGTGTAAGGAGGTAAGTGTCTCCTCCAAGAGGTTAGTTAAGAAGGAAAGGAATTTTGAAATAAAGACAAATATTAAAGAAATTTCCCTTCTTAGACAACCTCCACATTTTCTCCTTTGTAGAAAGACACTTGTTAGCATTGCCACACCTCTTAGGCTTGAGGTTATTCCTCAAGTAAATGAGTTGTTGGATGAGGGTTTGGTTCGCAAGAGCTTAAATCCTTGTGCTTTGTTGGTGCCCAAAATAGGTATTATTAGGCACCAAATCCCTAAAATAGGTGGTATGATGAATGTTTTGAGTGGTGCAACCCTTTTTTTGTAAAATCACTCGTGCACCCAACATCTTCATGATTTGTGTACATAGGGACTCATTAGGTGGGTTTGTTCTTATTTTTAGTTTCAATACAAACTTAGGTTGTCATATAGGACATCTTAGGTTTGTCATACTTTTTGGTAGGAATAATCAACATGAAAATACAGAAAAAGGTATGTTTTATTGCATTACTTTTCTTAATTTTTTAAATAGTGATCAAGGCTTTCCCATGCACCCTAAGAGAATAAAGGTCATTCTTGAGTGGCCCACTCCACCAAGTATAAAGAAAATTTAGTGCTTCCATGACTTAACAAACTTTTACAAAAGGTTTGTCCCATATTTTTCTATACTTGTAGCACCACTCATTGAGTTGGTTAGGAAGCATGTTCCTTCATGCGAAGATGCCCAAGAAATGGGTTTTCAGACCTTACCTTACTTCAACATACCAAACATCACTAATATATATGTTTTTGTTCTTTTTACAAGTGTTGAGGAAAAAAGCCCAGAGTTTCAAGAACCTCGGGATTTGAGGTCAAATCCTTTTCAAGGGGGAGGGAATGAAGTAATCCTACCCCGCAAGGGTATTGGATTGTAGACTCCAAGTAGATTGGGCCAGAGATGCAAGAGAAGGCCCTAGGGTTCTCATGAGCCTTAGGGTAGTTTTGTAATTTCATATGCATTAAGTGAATATTTGATGTGTGTGGTTGGAAATAAATTTAATTGAATTGGGAGAAGCCCAATCCAATTAAATTTTAGAGAGGGAGGTTAGCATTTGCTTGCTACACCCCATTGCCACATCATATAGTCACACTTTGTGCATGTCCTTCATGCTTTACATGCCTCATGATACCTAAGCACACTAAGTGGAGAATCTTGGACTTGATCTTGGATTAGTGGGCTGAACCATAGCTAAAATTCACTAATCATAATTAGTGAAATTTTGGCTCCACAAATTCAATTTCAAATTCAAGTGAAATTTTAATAGAAATTCAAATTTCCCTCTAATTTTGTGACACTTAGGATATAAATAGAGGCCATGTGTGTGCATCTTTTTCAACTTTGATCATTTGAAAATTAAAATTCAAAGTTCAGAGCTCTCTTAGAGCACAAAATTTCATGCTCCTTGAAGTGGCGTCTCCTCTCAACTCTTCTTCTTCTCCGTTCCGCTGCCATTCATCTTCCAAGAAGCAAAGGAATCCATTGATGAAGAAGATCCAAGGCAAACAAGCTCCAATGGAGCTTACATCATGAGACCTTACTCCCATAGGAGAGAAAAGGAAAGAAAGCCTCAAGAGGCTAACATTAGCCTCCCATATGGGAAGGACAATGTAGAGCTGCTAAAGATACAAGACTCTAAGAGGATTAGGCTAGAGCTGCTAAAGAAGGCTATGGGGTTCTCATGAACCTAAGGGTAGATTTTTTGAGCCCATGGGCCAAGGTTGGGTCCACTCTTCTTTATAAATATTAGAATAGGTTTTTCCTTCTTTTGGGCCTTGTATTTTGGTCATTCTAGTTGTATAGGGTTTTAGCCTGGTATTTCATGGCATTTTGAGTAGTCTTTGTAGTAGGGACTTTTTTTTTGTATTTTCATATATTTTTGGAAAGAGGGTGAGCTTAGCTATTATAGGGGGTGTGTAGCTAAGCTCTAGCTTCTCATCTCAAGGAGGTGAGCTTAGCTATTAGAGATGTGTATGTAGCTAAGCTCTAGCTTATTTAGGAATCTTCTCAAGGATGCTTCTCAAGGAGGTGAGCTTAGTTATTAGAGGGGTGTGTGTAGCTAAGCTCTAGCTTCTCAAGGAAGTTTTCTCAAGAAAGATTCTCAGGGAAGCTACCTAGTCTATAAAAAGAAGCATGTGTAACACTTGTTGTAACTTTGATGAATGAAAGTCTTATTAGACACACTTCAATGTTCCACTTCTCTCCCTCTTTGGACGCGCCGTTGAACCACACGATCCACTTATCCTTGTCCTTATCCTCCACCTTCTCCCCGAATAAGGCCATGATGTCTTCATCTGGAAACTTTAGATGCATGGGTTGGTAGTCATTGAGAGGCTGCTGAGCCAGATAGTTTGCCAAGGCGATTCCTTTTATCGCCTTTAGAGTGACATAGACAATGTCATACTCAGATAGCAGAACCTGCCATCGAGCAATCCGTCCTGTAAGAGCGGGTTTCTCAAAAATGTACTTTAGTGAATCCATTTTGGATACCAACCAAGTAGTATGGCTTAACATATACTGCCTTAGACGATCGGACGCCTATACCAAGGCACAACACGTCCTTTCCAGCAGAGAGTAGTTCATCTGGTAGGTAGTGAACTTTTTGCTCAAGTAATAAACAACTTGTTCTCTCTTTCTGGAATCGTCATGCTGCCCCAACATGCACGCCATTGACTCATCCAACACCATCATGTATAGGATAAGAGGTCGCTTGGGCACTGGTGGCATCAACACATGAGGGTTCATAAGGCATTGCTTGATCCTACCGAATGCCATGTGACAGTCGTCGTTCCATCTGACTGACTGATTCTTGCGCAAAAGTTTGAAGAGAGGCTCACGGGTAGCGGTGAGCTTTGATATGAACCTTGCTATATAGTTCAGGCTCCCAAAGAAACCTTGGACTTTCTTTTCGGTGTGTGGCTCAGGCATCTCCAGGATGGCCTTTACCTTTTCGGGGTCCACCTCTATCCCTTTTTTACTTACGACGAAACCAAGCAATTTTCCCGACTTGACCCCGAAGGTGCACCTGGCGAGGTTCAATCTTAACAAGTTCTTCCGTAGTCTCTCGAACAACTTCCGCAAGTTGACGAGGTGTTCCTCCTCGGTCCTAGACTTGGCAATCATGTCATCCACGTAGACTTCAATCTCTTTGTGCATCATATCATGGAATAATGCTACCAAAGCCCACTGATAGGTTGCCTCAGCATTCTTGAGCCAAAAGGACATCACCTTATAGCAAGTCGTTCCCCACAAGGACATCGATGTGTTATCTACAAGGACATCGATGTGTGGTAAAAGGAAGTTATCCTTTGGACTGGGTTGGTTTATAAGGTGATGTCCTTTGGGCTCAAGAATGTCGGGGCAACCTATTAGCTGGCTATGGTAGCATTATTCCATGATATGATGCACAAAGAGATTGAAGTTTACGTGGGTGACATGATTGCCAAGTCTAGGACTGAGGAGGAACAACTCGTCAACTTGCGGAAGTTGTTCGAGATACTGTGGAAGAAACAGTTAAGATTGAACCTTGCCAAGTGCACCTTCGGGGTCAAGTCGGGAAAATTGGTTGGTTTTGTCATAAGTCAGAAAGGGATAGAGGTGGACCATGAAAAGCTAAAGGCCAATATTCAACCAGAATACTTGTTTACTCCCTCGTCCAAATTGGTATTACTTGTTTTTATATGGGAGTGGTCTTACTGGCAAGTGCACCGGGTCACCAAGTAAAAATAATTAAAATGGAATGAACCAAGTATCGAACACAGGGAACTTGTTCTTTTAGCAAAGTATTGTTAAGTAAGCAGGCATTTGCAAACAAAATTTAATGGTTGTGAATTAAATCAAAAGTATGTTCTACCCTAAGTAAAAGCAATAAACGAGAACAAGTAAGTGTGAAAATAGATATCTAAAGGCATTAGGTCCTCCTACTGAGTAAGTTGATGCAATTAAAGATGTTTTTCTAATTAAAGATATTTCTGTGTTTTAAGCTGAGGACAAAAAAATACCAAACACTGATTCCTACAGAGTTTGGACTAATTTAAATCAAACTTCGTTCGCAAATCCCTCTTATTGAACTTAGCCTAATTTAAGCAGCATTATACTCATAGCATATTAAAGAAAACCAAAACCCTGCACACTATCCCTAGCAATGCAGTTATTCAATCCTTGCTCTATCAATTTCTAAGGAAACAATACATTTCCTAATGCTAAAGTCCCTAATAGCACACACAAATGGGTGATCAAGCCACAAGCATGCATACAATAAGCAAAAATAGAAGCAATGAACACATAAAACAATCTTAATTAGATATGAAAAAGAGTTTACATCAACTACTTAGTAAGAATCCCCAACTGAGGATTTTAGCCTTTCATGGCAAGGAAGCTCCTTTTACACTGAAGAAGAGGAATCAAGAGAGATTGCTTGCTTACAAAGGAGTGGGGATGTCTCCTCCATCTCTAGGAATCTCACAATCTCTCAAAAACTCACTAATCTCCCTAAAAGATGAAAACTTGGCCCCTTGCTCTGCTTTACACTCTTTGAAATTCACAATCTTCAGGCCTCTGATGACTCCTCTGGCTCTTTCTGTTAATTATGTGCAAATCAGGCTTAAAAAGGGCTTCCTGATCTCGACGTCACGCTTAGCGCCATTCTCGTGCTTAGCGCGAGTAAGTGAACTTGAGATTAGCACCAATCTCGTGCTAAGCCTGGAAATCGATAGATGACTCACTTAGCGAGCTGATAACGCGCTAAGGGCGTGCTTGCGGAGCAGATGCCTTTCCAGATTCCCCTTTACTCGCCAAGCGCGCTGGTGCTGAGCTTTGCCGTTGATGCGCACTAAGCGCATTGACCTCGCTTAGCGCGATGAATCATTTGGCACTTCTTCAAAATAGCTCCTTTTTGCCTGAAATTAAAGAAAATTTAACATGAATTCCATGTAAAGATGCTTCTGTTGAGCAGAGATCAAAACAAAGAAATTTTATTTACAAACCTACCAAAAAGAACCATAAATTGGGAGATTTATATACATTTTGGAAAACTTTTCTATACAAAAGTTAGTTGTAAACGACGACTAACACTATCCCCCAAATTTACTGTTTTGCTTGTCCTCAAGCAAAGAAAGAACAGTTCATTTGTCCTCAAGTGACAAAAATTCACAGTGGTTCTTCACAAATGTGTTTATTCCAAAGAATTCAATCACATGACATAAATGGCATTCAATGTGTCCATCAACAACTTCTCACAAGACTTGCAGTTTTTCAAAGATGTGAACATGATTATTAAGGAACAGAGCTGAAATAAGCTAGTAAGAATGACAGATATCAAGGAAGGGTCATTAACCAAAGCCTCACAGCTACTATTTCACTCAAGCAAAAGTGTTTAGGTTATCCATCAGTCAACAACCAACATAAGTCTTAATTTTTGCACTTCATCTCATACTATATAGTCAAGAACACACAAACTTGAATTCGAAGGACTTTTACTAGGCTTGTAATGAGGTTGGGCTGCAAACAAATCATGGTTTTTCTAGGATGCAAAACTTAATTTCCAGGAGAGCATTCATCCATAGATTAACCTCTTTCTTTTTATTCTAGCTCTATTACTTGCCTTTCGGCACTTAGCTTTTCTTTTTCTTGAATAACAACATACATTTTTATTTTTATTTACTACTTACAGTTTTTTTAACACATTGTTGTGCTTATTAACTCCTGTATGTGCTATTATTTTTTACCGTTGTGTCGCAACCTACCCTTCGACGGGAGGGCGACGCGAGACTCGCGGGATGCGTGTTCCACGAAAGGAATACGCGCGGAGTCGCCACCAACGTTTATTTGAGGAAAACGTCGGAAAAACCGGAAAAGACGTGATCTACGAACTTTTAAGTGAAAGGTTCGGGAGTTGTATTTACGCATGGGGAAGGTGTTAGTACCCCACACGTCTGTCCCAAGGGACGGCAGCCTTTTAATCGAATGTGCAAACATGACCTTGATTTTTATGTTCCCTTTCTATGTCTTTATATCCTTTATACCCTTTTTATATTTTTTTCTTTTTGTGGTCGACAAGGGTGTTTCCCTTTGCTCCTACGTATTCCTCAATTGCGATGAGGAAATCAGACCTACGTAGTTCTTTTTTATCAAGTGATTCTTTTTTACTTAAGAGGTGATCATTTTAAGGCGTTGGACCTTGAAAATGATCCATTTTACTTAGTAAGAAATTGAAATGACAAACTTCAAAAACCTATTTTTGTGGACGAGCTTGACTAGGCGAGTTGATTTTAGCCTTAGTTTCACTTTAGTTATTAGTCAATTCGATTAAGAATGAGAAATCCCAAAGAGAAAACGTCCGATTGATTTTCCGCTTTATTTTACTAAAAAAGATGTTTTTTGATTATTATATTATTTTTTACCTCTTTTTTTATTTCCAACGTGGTTATGGCACGACCGAACGGTCGGAATTCATTTTAACCGAAGTTAACGGATAATACAATTCAAACGTTCAGTGGAAATTTATTTTATTTTTAAGTTAAGCGAGAAATGACTTAAGTAAAATGGCTTAAGCATGTCAAAAGGGGGTATAAAAAAGTAAATGAAATGAGAATAAAAATACACGAAACACAATGTGGACCACCATGGGTACATAGAATGAATCGAAAAGCTTGGTTCGAGGTACTTACCCGTTGAAGATCGAAGAACGATGAAGAACGAATGAAGAACGTCGAAGAACGGTCGAAAACCTTCGCGAAATTCCTTACGGAAACGTTACGGAAACGTTTCGGAAGCGCCTCGGCTTAGATTTTCTTCACGGAAACAATTTTTCCAAGCAAATTCGAAAGAGAGAGAAGTGCCTAAGGGGCTGAACCCCTTTCCTTCTCACTTCCTCCCCTATTTATAGCAAAATAGGGGAGATGCTTGCCGCCCAGCTCGCCCAGGCGAGCAGGGTTGCTTCCTCCAGAAGCAACAGCCTTCTGGAGGAATATTCTGGAGGGCCCAAGTGGGCCTGGTTGCTATTTGCACCCCTATTTTTACTAAGTACACCCCCCTTTGCTTTTTTTTGGTGATTCTTTTTTCGTAAAGTTATGGAAACTTACGAATTTCGTAACGATACTTGTTTTCTTTCCGTAATGTTACGGAACCTTGTGGATTACATAATCATCCCCTTTTTGACTTACGGAACGTTACGAAACCTCACTTATTTGTGCAACGATGCTTCCATTTGATTTCCGGTGTGTCACGGAACCTTACGGATTGTGCATCAATATTTTCTTTTGTTTTTCGGCATGTCCCGGAATTTCACAAATTGCCTAATGATGGGTGCCAAGCACCTCACAAGGACCAAAGAAAAGTCGCATGTCATCAAGCAAAGGTCCCCGGACGAAATTTGGTTATGACAGTTGCCCCTCTTTACTTGTCTTTTATTGGAAATAAAAGGAAAGTAAAGATAAGACACTAATTTCGTTCCTCTCGGTTGACGAGAGTCGCGGGCGACCATAAAATTTCTGCATGCAAATGACTTGTTGTTCCCGGGGGAACAAAAGGTGCAGAAGACGGTGTCAGTCTCTGCCTGCTATCAAGCGTTCTGTCTTACAGATAGCAAAAGAATGTTTATACGGATAACCACTCGGGTATTTCCGCCCGTCAGCATGACTCAAAAGTCAGTATGACAGATCTTGTAAGTGCGAAAGATGATGTAAATCTCCGCGTGTCAACGGGCTTGTCGGCCGCGATTGACGAAGGGTGCAGAATGACCACATTGGCCTCTGCTTGTCATCGGGCCCGCTGCCTCTGGATGACAAAAGGGTGCGGATAATCGTAAGGTGTCTCCGCGTGTCATCGGGCCCGCCGCCTCTGGATGACAAAAGGGTGCAGAATGACCAAATTTTGTCTCTGCGTGCCATCGGACACGACTGTGTCTGAATGGCAAAGGGATGCGGAATGACCAAATTTTGTCTCCGCATGTCATCGGGCCCGCCGCCTCTGGATGACAAAAGGGTGCAGAATGACCAAATTTTGTCTCTGCGTGCCATGGGACACGACTGTGTCTGAATGGCAAAGGGGTGCGGAATGACCAAATTTTGTCTCTGCGTGCCATCGGACACAGCTGTGTCTGAATGGCAAAGGGGTGCGGAATGACCAAATTTTGTCTCCGCATGTCATCGGGCCCGCCGCCTCTGGATGACAAAAGAGTGCAGAATGACCAAATTTTGTCTCTACGAGCCATCGGACACGACTGTGTCTGAATGGCAAAGGGGTGCGGAATGACCAAATTTTGTCTCCGCATGTCATCGGGCCCGCCGCCTCTGGATGACAAAAGGGTGCAGAATGACCAAATTTTGTCTGTGCGAGCCATCGGACACGACTGTGTCTGAATGGCAAAGGGGTGCGGAATGACCAAATTTTGTCTCCGCATGTCATCGGGCCCGCCGCCTCTGGATGACAAAAGGGTGCAGAATGACCAAATTTTGTCTCTGCAAGCCATCGGACACGACTGTGTCTGAATGGAAAAGGGGTGCGGAATGACCAAATTTTGTCTCCGCGTGTCATCGGGCCCGCCGCCTCTGGATGACAAAAGGGTGCGGATAATGTAACATCCTAGAAATTCTACCCGGAGTTTTTGAAAACGATGTATTTTGAATGATTATATATATATGTATTATTAAGTGTATATGCCTATATGTTCTTGGTAGAAATAGGAGTAGTGGGGGCAAGATATGCGGGTTAGGATAATTAAGGAAGAGAAGTCCATAACTGGGAGGTTATGGGTTAATTCTTAATTAATTAGTTTAAAAATCATCGTTTTGCGTGCGACTTAAAATTTAACGAAACCAACCTCTGAACCACGCTCGGGGTTTTATTCTGAGCGTTTTGATATATATATTGCATACTTTCGAAAATTGGCCCCGACGGACGCAGAGAAACGCGAGAAACTGGAACCAGAGAAACGGCACGCAAACCGAGGCAGGATTTTAGCGTTTCAAAGGTCAGATTTTTCTCACTTTTGTGGCTGAGTATAGGTCACTATCAAAAGAGAAAGTGGGCCCTTCTTGCTCCACTAAAATGGAGACATGTGGCATAGTCTATAATAAAATAATAAGAAATGAGGAAAAAGCCTTTTTAAAATCAAAAAGCAACTCTCTCTCTCTTCACTCAGCCCCACATTATTTCAGACAGCTCTCTCTCTCCCTCACGTTGCCATTCTCTTCTTCTTCATTCTCCATTGAAGCTCCAAGCAAAGCTTCAACCTTTGGCCATCATTTCTGCCCCAAATCCCAAAAGGAGGGCATTTTCGGGGTCGTGAAGTGCGTGGCTACGAGTGGGACTTCAAAAATTCAGGTTTGGGTGGACTTCTTTCTCCTTTGATTTTCGTGGGTATGGGGTTTTGGGAGATATGATGGGTAGTTTTGTTAGTTTTCTGCTTCATGATGGTTATTTGTGAAGACTCTTGTTGAAAGCTTGTTGAAATTGCCATGTTTGGATGAGTTAAACATACCCATTCTGTTTTAGGGTTTTTGTGATGATGTTTGTGATGTTTCTATGCTGAAATTGCTTATGGAAACTGTTAGAGATGAAGGGTAGAGTTAACCTAGGGTTAGAAAGTGAGAATGTGGTGTTGTGAGTGGAAAAAGAGTGAGGCTTTGAGAGTTGGAAGGTTAAATCTGGATTCTGTGGTAAATGGAGGTTAAAGTGAGTTAATCTTAGCTTGAAATGCCATTTAGAACATGTGAGAAAGGTTAGGCTGTGCTAGAGAGAAAAACAAATGACCAAAGTGAACCAAGAGCCATTTATAGGGCAAAATTGGGTGTTGAGGAGTCAAATTTTGATTCGGTGGAATTTTAGGTGTAAATTCAGTTTGAGCAAGCTTAGATTGATGTTATGGACTTGTGTGAGGTTAGAGTTTGCTTCAAATTTACCTCATTCTAAATTTCACTTCTCAAACCTAGAAAACCCATTGAATGGAGGGGTGTTGGACACCTAGATTCTGTGTTGCTGTGTTTTGAAGCTTGGTTTTGGGTTAGACATGATTGATACATGATTTGGGACTTGTAGGAATTGATTTGGGCAAGATTGGATGAGAGGAAGTGTGATTTTCGAAATCTGCACTTATGCAGAATTTTGCTGTCAAAATAGGTGCAGCAGGATTTTGGCTTTGTGCAGAAAAATGCTTGTGTGTGGTTGGCTGTGGAAAGAGTAGTACAAAATGAGTTCTGGATCTTTGCTAGTAGATCCCAACGGTCAAAATGTAGGCTTATGAACTATAGACTTCCAGTAAAATTTTGGAGTCGATCCAACGGTTAACGAATTGGATCGAAGGAATTGTTACTGGGGTCTTTAAGTGAGAAAAGCTGTGGTTTTGGTTGGTGTTTTGGCAGAGTTTTCTGCCTTTGCTCTGTTTTGCTTGGCTGTGATAGCTTGTGCTGTTTGAATGTTGTTTTGCTTTGATGTTGGGAAAGCTTGGGAGGATTGATGGGGACCCGGTGTTGAGAGAAAAGAGGATATGGGCTACGTGGGAGTACGTGAGCTCAGTTGGAGGTGGGCAACAGGGGATGGTGGGTTTATGCGCGCTTTGTGGATGTGGAAAACTTGTTGTGCACCATCGCTCGACCGCCACCTAGTACCACATGTGATGGGTACCCCATAATCCTACAAGCTTGAGCTGAGGAAGTGTTGAAGGGTGAAACTTCCTGCTTTTATTGTTGACCAATCCCGACCCAACCCGGGCATAGTCGGTCAGTGAGAACCTGTGATGTACCTAAACAGGCGAGCTCCTGGCAGTCAACAGATAAAAGGAACAAAGACCACAAAGCAAGGAGGCTTGTGGTGGCTGGCCAGCTGTGAAACTTGATTGATATGTGAGATATGGTCTCTGGTAATCGATTACCAAGGGTGGGTAATCGATTACAAGGCTTAAAATTGAAGACAGGAGGCTAAGATGGTCTCTGGTAATCGATTACCACGGGGTGTAATCGATTACCAGGCTTGAAAACGAGGTCAGGAAGCCATGAGGGCTTCTGGTAATCGATTACGAAGGGGGTGTAATCGATTACCAGGCTTAGAAAGGGGACTGGAACATTGTGGAGGCCTCTGGTAATCGATTACCAGCCTGTGTAATCGATTACACAGAGGGATGGGTCACTGGTAATCGATTACCAGGTATGTGTAATCGATTACACAGTGCATTTTTGCGTATTTCATGTCCTAAGGCTGTGTAATTCAAGTTTAGCCTCTGGTAATCGATTACCAAGGCTGTGTAATCGATTACCAGAGATGGAAAGCCTTAAAATACCCCTTTTACTTGCATGTAGTGGTTATGAAACGTATTGTGCGGCGGCACAGTTAGATTCTTGTGAAAGAGTCTACCCCTTTCTTTTCTTCCTTGTAGATCGTGATGGCGGCGCAGCTAATCCGTGATCGAGTAGAGATGGAGTGCCTAGAGGGAGCTTGGGAGACCCTCGAAGGCAACACGAGGTGCCGATTTCGGGGCACCATTCAATTCACGGCTACTTCATTGGTGCATCCAGATGAACCTGCACGGACCCTTTAGCGCACGGTGGAGTGGATACTACCCACGCCTACACCATATCGTCTAGTGGAGCCTGTCCAAGTGATCGAGGTAACGTCATCCGAGGAAGACCCTGAGGAGGATCTGGAGGAGCTACCTCCTGAGCCTGCTGTGGATGCCCTTGACTTTCTAGAGGGTGATGAGGATCCACTTCTTGAGGTGGATTCTCCCGAGGAAGTCCTGTCGGCATCTGAGGCAGACTCTACGGAGGATAGTGGCCCGGGGGAGATGGCGATCAGCGGAGGCTCTTCATCCTAGTGGACAGCTCTTTGGATTAGTTTTGTATACTTTTGAGGGTGGGTGTATCTAGGACTGACTGTTAGGTTTACTCTTTTGTTTTTGTATGGGTAGACCTGATGTATAGGAATTTGATAATTGTATACATGTGGCTGAAGCCACCACTGTGGACACCTTTGCTCTGGATGACACTGTATTTTGTAAAACTCCCATATTTTGGACAGCTTTAAATGATGAATGCATTTATGATCGATCTTGTTATTTGAAAAGAAAGCATTAGCAACCTTACCTGTAAAAGAGTTTATCGACCATATTTTATTCTTTTATTTTCATGTGACGACCTAAAGTAATGGCTGGTACATTCTTCCTTTTGAAACAGCAAAATAGTTTAGAGATTATGAGCGGTAAGAAAGAAATGACTCCGAATAGAGTTGTGAACTGGCCATTCAGGACTCTGTAGTGAGGATTTTCCTTCTAAACCTAGTTATGGTGAAAAGAGAAAGAAATGAAAAAGAAAAAGAAGAAAAAAAAATTTACCATGGTTTTTGTTATTTAAATTATTACTATTAAACCAGTCATTAATTTAGGGACGCCACAATTGGTGGTATCAGAGCAAAAGTTGGATTCTAGTGAACCTGTTATGGTCTTGCTGTGTGAATGCTGTGTATCTCTGAAACTTGGGAGTAGGTTTCGGGGAGTGACGTTAAGTCACACATTGTGTGTATTTTTGCTTTCTTGTCTTGAGCATGGATGTGTGACTGATTCACAGGATTGTTGTGTGTATAAGTATGTATAAAGAGAAGGATGTTGTTATAACTGTCATAGCCTGTGTGGTACACTCTCTCTTTAGGATTTCTTGGGTGCTAATAGTTTCCCTACAGGATAGGTATGGCAGGACGTGGTAGGGATCAGAACCGTGATGTCCTTGACCGCATCACAGCTGTGCTGGAAACTCTAGTGCAGGAACGTGATGTGGAGCCGGCGGAGTATCGGGGACTCATGGCTTTCCGTAAGAACCACCCGCCAAAGTTCAGTGGAGACTATGATCCGGAAGGTGCTAGGTTGTGGTTAGCTGAGATGGAGAAGATTTTTGAGGCGATGGGTTGCCTTGAGGAGCATAAGGTCCTTTATGCAACATTTATGCTCCAAGGGGAGGCCGAGAATTGGTGGAAGTTCGTGAAGCCTTCATTTGTTGCACTTGGAGGCGTGATTCCTTGGAATGCCTTCAAGGACAAATTCCTGGAGAATTACTTCCCGCGAGATCTCAGGAAGCGGAAGGCGAGGGAATTTCTGGATTTGAAGCAAGGAAACATGTCTGTTGGGGAGTACACGGCTAAGTTTAATGAGCTTCTGCAGTATTGGCCTCAATACCAAGATGCTCGGAATGAGGAAGATTTATGTGCTCAGTTTGAGAATGGGCTTCGGTTGGAGATCCAACAGGCGGTTAGTTATATGCAGATCACGGATTTTAATCAGTTGGTGACAAAGTGCATAATTTTTGAAGATAAGATGAAGGAGAGGCAAGCTAGAGGCGTTGGAGGACCTCAGAGAAACCATCCTTTCAGAGGAAATGGTAAAAAGAGGACGAAGCCGTATGCTAGCAACAAGGGGAAGCAACCTATGGCTACCTCCAACATGAGCCAGTCAAGGGGGACTGGGGTACAGTGCTTTCAGTGTGGGGGACCGCATCTTAAGAGGAATTGCCCACAGCTCCAGCAGACACAGGAGAACCGTTGCTATGTTTGTGGCAAGGTGGGCCATTATGCTCGAGAATGTAGGGTGACCGGGAGGCCAACAGTGACGGCCAATTCTAACACCGTCAATCGTGGACCCACTAATTCCACAAGGAGCGGTAATGTTAGCAACAACAACACTAGTGGTGGAAGACCAAAAGTACCCTCTCGGGTGTTTGCTATGAGTGGTTCAGAAGCGGCTGCCTCCGACGATTTGATACGGGGTAAGTGTTTGATTGCTAATAAACTACTAGATGTACTTTATGATTTAGGTGCCACCCATTCTTTCATATCTCATGCATGTGTGGAGAGGTTGGGGTTATGTGCGACGGAGTTACCATATGATATGGTGGTGTCTACTCCGACGAGCGAGCCTGTAACCACCTCTCGGGTGTGTTTGAAGTGTCCCATAATTGTTGAGGGTCGATCTTTTATGGCGGACTTGATTTGCCTACCTTTAGCTCATCTAGATGTGATCTTGGGGATGGATTGGTGTCATACCCTAATTTCGTCCGGGGACCTTTGCTTGATGACATGCGACCATTCTTTGGTCCTTGTGAGGTGCTTGGCACCCATCATTAGGCAATTTATGAAATTCCAGGACATGCCGAAAAACCAAAAAAATATTGATGCACAATCCGTAAGTTTCCGTGACACACCGGAAATCAAAAGGAAGCATCGTTGCATAATTAAGTGAGGTTCCATAACATTCCGTAAGTCAAAAAGGGGATGATTATGTAATCCGCAAGGTTCCGTAACATTACGGAAAGAAAACAAGTATCGTTACGAAATTCGTAAGTTTCCGTAACTTTACGAAAAAAGAATCACCAAAAAAACAGCAGAGGGGGTGTACTTAGTAAAAATGGGGGTGCAAATAGCACCCAGGCCCATTTGGGCCCTCCAGAAGATTCCTCCAGAAGGCGGTTGCTTCTGGAGGAAGCAACCCTGCTCGCCTGGGCGAGCTGAGCTCGCCTGGGCGAGCTGGGCGGCAACCACCTCCCCTATTTTGCTATAAATAGGGGAGGAAATGAAGAAGGAAGGGATCCCAGCCCCTTAGGCACTTCTCTCTCTTTCAAATTTGCTTGGAAAAATTGTTTCCGTGAAGAAAATCTAAGCCGAGGCGCTTCCGAAACGTTTCCGTAACGTTTTCCGTGAGGAATCTCGCGAAAGGTTTCAACCGTTCTTCGACGTTCTTCATTCGTTCTTCATCGTTCTTCGATCTTCAACGGGTAAGTACCTCGAACCAAGCTTTTCGATTTATTCTATGCACCCGTAGTGGTCCACATTGTGTTTCGTGCATTTTTATTCTCATTTTGTTTACTTTTTATACCCCCTGTTGACGTGCTTAAGCCTTTTTACTTAAGTCGTTTCTCGCTTAACTTAAAAATAAAATAAATTTCCACCGAACGTTTGAATTGTATTATCCATTAACTTTGGTTAAAATCAATTCCGACCGTTTGGTCGTGCCGTAACCACGTTGGAAATCAAAAAGAGGTAAAAAATAATATAATAATCAAAAAGACATCTTTTAGTAAAATAAAGCGGAAAATCAATTGGACGTTTTCTCTTTGGGATTTCTCATTCTTAATCGAATTGATTAATAACTAAAGTGAAACTAAAGGCTAAAATCAATCCACCTAGTCAAGCTCGTCCACAAAAATAGGTTTTTGAAGTTCGTCATTTCATTTTCTCACTAAGTAAAATGGATCATTTTTAAGGTCCAACGCCTTAAAATGATCACCTCTTTAAATAAAAAAGAATCACTTGATAAGAAAGAACTACGTAGGTCTGAGTTCCTCATTGAGGATACGTAGGAGCAAAAGCCCCGCTTTTGTCGACCACCCCAAGAGATCGTTAATGGTCCAATGCCTTAACGTTTCTCTCCTTTCAAAAACAAGAGATCGTTAATGGTCCAATGCCTTAACGTTTCTCTCCTTTCAAAAACAAGAGGTCGTTAATGGTCCAACGCCTTAACGTTCCTCTCCTTTCAAAATCAAAAGACCGTTTAATGGTTCAACACCTTAAATGACCTTTTGTTCAATAAAAACATATTTTGCAAAAAAGACAAAAACAACTTAACCAAATACTTTGTTCCGAAAGAACTACGTAGGTCTGATTTCCTCATCACAAATTGAGGAATACGTAGGAGCAAAGGGAAACACCCTTGTCGACCACAAAAAAGAAAACAATATAAAAAGGGTATAAAGGATATAAGAACATAAAAGGGAACATAAAAATCAAAGTCATGTTTGCACATTCGATTAAAGGCTGCCGTCCCTTGGGACGGACGTGTGGGGTGCTAATACCTTCCCCGTGCGTAAATACGACTCCCGAACCTTTTCACTAAAAAGTTCGTAGATCGCGTCTTTTCCGGTTTTTCCGACGTTTTCCTCAAATAAACGTTGGTGGCGACTCCGCGCGTATTCCTTTCGTGGAACACGCATCCCGCGAGTCACGCGTCGCCCTCCCGCCGAAGGGTAGGTTGCGACAGTTGGCGACTCCACTGGGGACTGTTTTTTAGAGAGTTAGGCCATTTAATCTTGTGCAATGTTTTATCATGACTTTCTCCTTTGTTGGTTTCCCTTTATTTGTTTTATGTTCTTGTGTATATAAACTATTTGTTGCTTTTAGTGTGTTTTAGAATGTATGCATGAGGTAAATATTTATTCATTTGATGCACACAAACACTAACACTATTTGCACACACTGTGAGTGAAAAAGGGCCCTATACCCGGGTTCATGGGAACATAAGGAGTGGAGGTGAATCTGTGATCATGCTAGGTCTCCGACTTGCTTGATTACAGTGAACCCTCATCTAGAGCTTTTCTCTTTGAAAACTTATTGTTGCTAGTAGTCCCTACTGCTGCAATATGTTCTTCGAAGGGGATGATACCTCTAGAAACCATCAAGAGAGATATGACTACCTTGGGGATTATTGCTAAAAGCCTAGTTAGTTCTCTCCCTTATAGGTCCCTTAAATAGGGGCACGGAGCAAACACGCTGCGTGCCATTTTTCACACTGCCATGCATAAGTATCATATACCCGTTTGCTTATGTTCAGTGAATATTATCATACTATGTACATCCCCGTATTGTACCTTTCGCATGTGCATCATGTGTGGGTTCCATCTTAATCCCCTATCTTGGGCAAACCAACAGAGGGTCCGTGTCACCTTCTTGAATACATACGTTGGGCACTTTGCTACCCCAAGACGTTGTATCTAAGAAGGAGACAATTTCCCGAGCTCCCGTATTCATAAATTGCATCTGTGTCATATGCATTCCTTCATGCATTCATCCATTCCACCCATGATAGATGTCGGAGTTTTGATTCGCACTAGATTTTATTTCACTTTAGTAAAACATGGGATCAAGTCAAAAGCCTTCGCTTAAAAAGAGGTTTTATCAAGTCAAAATCAAGAGCTTAGAGGTCACCAGTTTACGAAAGTTGGGGCAATTAATGGGTCAACTTCAACGGCAAGCCTTCCGCAAAGCCTATGGTAAGCATTTGGGACCTAGCTAGGGTAGAAGTCTCCATGGAACCAATTGCCTCCCTCGCCCAGTATTATGATCAGCCGTTGAGGTGCTTCATCTTTGGGGACTTCCAGCTATCACCAATGGTGGAAGAATTTGAAGAGATCCTAGGATGTCCTCTAAGGGGAAGGAAACCATACCTCTTCTCAGGGTTCTACCCCTCATTGGCCAGAATTTCTAAAAAAGTCCAAATCTCGGCGTAGGAATTAGACCGCCAAAGGCAAGCCGAAAATGGGGTGGTCGGAATACCAAGAAAATATTTGGAGGTAAAAGCAAGAATCTTGGCAGATAAAGGCGAGTGGACCCCATTCATAGATATTCTCACACTGTGGATTTTCGAGGGAGTCCTCTTTCCAAATGTGGATGGGTTGGTGGACCTGGCAGCGATCGACGTTTTTCTCGCCTATCATAACCACAAGGAAAGTCCGGTTGTCGCTATGCTAGCCGACCTATATGACACCTTCGACCGAAGATGTGAAGAAAGCAATGCAAGGATTGTTTGCTGTACTCCAGCTCTCTATGTGGGGCTGGTTTCACACCTTTTTCTCCAAGAAGGTAGGCCCGTCTATCCGCTACAAGGTTACCGCTCGTGCGTCGAAAAAGGAAAGGCGAATTGGGACCAACTCTTGGCTAGCATGGGGGGGCGTCTGTTAATTGGTTCCCTCGCTAGAAGGAAGGAAGAATCAGGATTCTATCTTCATGCGAAGGATGTCCAAATGTTCCCTTGATGGGAACAAGGGGTTGTATTAATTATAATCCCGTTCTCACCATAAGACAGCTTGGCTACCCCATGAGAGGAGCGCCATTAGACGAAAGCATCACGCCTTTCATCGCACGGGGTTTTAGTGACCACAACGCGAGGGTACTCCAAGGAGTTCGCAAGGCATGGGATGCGGCGTGAAGAAAGGACAGAGAGCTTAGGGGAAGCAGTAATGGGATCATCGGCGGCTATCATAAGTGGCTGAGAGTCCGAACACAAGGATTGGATTGGCTCCCAAACCTAAAGACTGTGAGGGACGATGAGGTTAAAGCTTCGGAAGAAAGTGATGAGGTACAAGCCCTAAAGGCAGAGCTTGAAAGAGCCCGAGTAGTCGAAGAGAAGTTCAAGTCCATAGCCATCAAAATCTGAAAAGAGTATGATGAACTAAGGGACGTCAATATGGCCACCGCTGATGCCTTGGAACGAGAAACCAAGAAGGCCCAAAAGGAAGAACACGTGCCAGCAAAGTTTTGAGGGGCTTTATAGGGCAGCAATAGTAAGCTCAAGCTCTGAAGAGGTGAAAGGAATCATCACGGGTCAAAGGCATGATCTTGAAGGACGAGCTAAAGGCTTACCTTAGGTCGAAAAGAAATTTGTCCCAACAGTTAAGCGAGACTGAAGGGAATATGTGGGCCGTCATCGATGAGTGCAAAGTGAAGCTAAATCTAGCGGCGACTCACGAGCAAAGGCTAGAGGATGAGTACGCCAAGATATCAGCAGAAAGCGAAGCAAGGGAGAGGGTAATTGATTCATGGCACCAAGAGGCAACAATGTGGACGGACCGATTTGCTCTTACTTTGAACAGGAGTCAAGAACTTCCCCGATTGCTAGCCAAGGCCAAAGCAATGGCGGACACCTACTCCGCCCCCGAGGAGATCCACGGACTTCTCGGCTATTGTCAGCATATGATAAACTTAATGGCCCACATAATTAGAAATCGTTAGGAAACTTGTATGGTCTCTCAGACCTTGACTAGATACGACTTCCTTTTTGAAATAAAATGAGTTGATCCCATGTTTTACTCCAAAAAAAAAAAACTTGTGCAAATCAAATCACTCCCGCATTTTTTTTCTCTAGCATGCATTGTATGTTGGTCTCGTCCTTTGTCACGGGAAGCCGGAAGGTCCATATCACCTTCTTAATTGTACACATGGGGCACTGCGCCCCCAAATGCGCAAGTAAGAAGAGATAATTTTCCGGGCTCTCGTGTCCGTAAAATGCATTCATATCATGCATCGCATAAGCATCTCTTCATAACATCATAATGGACATATCCTGCATTTGTCCGTTATCATATTCTAGCCTCACATTTTGCATGAGTCATGGCATCATCATGCATATGCGTTCAACAAACTTTTTGATCTGCAAAATTGCATACCATTTGTTTTCATGTTTGCTCATCCTTGCGTTTTCCTCTACAAAACAAAAACAAAAAAGGGGGAAGCGTGAAACTTCACACTACATTCTTAGTTTCATGTGTTAGGCACCACGAGCCAACCATGTTGGGATCATAAACCCGTTTCACTTTAAAAAATAATTGAACATGGTACCTAATGCATGGTTAACTAGGAAATGGTGTTTCTCCGGGCATCTCAATTTCATAATTACGTTTTCCATGCATAGCTTAAAGTATGCCCGAGTCATTCATCCCTATGAGATGTTGTTGAAATATTGGCGATCAGAATTGCCATTCCTTGGATTATAGGGTTGAACCAAGCTCATGCTTTTATAAAAAGGTTCATCAAGTCAAGTTGAAATATGGAAGTAACCGTCTTGCAAAATTGGGGCAAAAGATGAATCGAGTCACATCACTGCTTCGTCTACTGCCAAACATATTTAGGATTGTTGATGTCCTTGTTACTTCCAGTTTCACCTTGACAAAGATGTCATGGACCATGTTGAAAATCTAAATTGATTCAACCCCATATCCTGCGTAAAAATTCGCAATACTTCGACTGTACATCATTCGCATGCATCCATGCTTTTCATTGGTTGCATTGCTCATTGCATTCTTTCCTTGAAAAATAAAATAAAATAAAATAAAATGAACTTATCAAAAAGAAAAGGACACGCTTTACGGCGCCCTTACCGAACTTGTGCTAGAGCTAGAGTAATGGGTGAAGTAGAGGAGGTGCAAGAGAAGATGAAGGCCGAAAATGGAGGCCATAAAAGAGCAAATGGCTACAATGATGAAGGCCATGATGAGCATGAAGAAGATAATGGAAGCCAATGCGGTTATAGTTGCCGCTATTAGCGCTGTCGCTAAGGTGAACCCGATGCTCCCATCTGGCCTCAAGCAAATGAATCATCCAACCTCAAATATGGTAGGCAAAGATTTGGGAAGTACGGATGACCCCATGATGTGCAAATTCAAAACGAGCACGCCTTCCCCTCATATGGCTTGCCTCCCAACTATACACCACCCAATGTGGCATACACTCTCGATGAAAATCTCAATAACTCCACTCCGATACTCTTTGAGAACCAATAACCTCATCAGGCACATATCTCTCAAACCATGGGGGAGACACATGAAATTCCCCACCACAATCTAGCTGACTTCGAGCCTTGGCTCGGATATGCCACTGAAGGGCAAGCAGTTGGTGGTATACCCTTTGAAAATGCTTTGGAGAGCCCTCAGTTTCGCCCACAACCACAACCATTGCATTTTGCGGTGGGAAGAGCCCCTCCTGCTATGGCCGAAAAAAGAAAGGCGAATCATCTAAAGGAAAGGCTCAGGGCCATTGAAGGAGGTGAAGATTATGCCTTTGCTAACCTAGAAAAGTTGTTCCTAATACCCAAACATGGTCATTCCCAAGTTCAAGGTGCTGGACTTTGACAAGTACAAGGGGACTACTTGTCTCAAGAACCATCTAAAGATGTATTGTCAGAAGATGGGGGAATACGCAAAAGATGAGGAATTGTTGATACATTCCTTCCAAGAAAGTCTTACTGGGGTAGCTGTTACCTGGTACACTAACTTGGAACCTTCCCGAGTCCATTCTTGGAAGGACCTAATGGTTGCCTTTGTTAGGCAGTATCAGTACAATTTTGATATGGTTCCGGATATGATGCAACTACAGAACATGTGCAAAAAGGGGGACGGATCATTCAAAGAACACGCCCAAAAGGTGGAGGGATCTAGCGGCCCAGGTGGTACCCCCAATGATGGAAAGGGAGACGATGATCGTGATGGTAGACACATTATCGATACTCTACCATGGAAAGATGGTGGGCTACGCACCCTCAAAGCTTTGCGGATTTGGTCTTCGCCAGTGAAAGGATCGATGTGGGTCCGAAAAGAGGCAAATTTGATCATCCTACTAGGACGACTGAGAAAACTGGGGCAAATGAAGAGGGTGAGAAAGAGGGAGAAACCCATGCTGTGACTGCCATTCCTATACGGCCAAGTTTCCCACCAAACCCAACAATGTCATTACTCAGTCAATAACAAACCTCCTCCTTACCCACCGCCCAGTTATCCACAAAGGCCATCCCTAAATCAACCACAAAGCCTGTCTACCGCACTTCCAATGACGAACACCACCTTTAGCACAAACCAAAAAAACACCAACCAAGAAATGAATTTTGTAGTGAGAAAGCCTGTAGAATTCACCCCAATTCCAGTGTCCTATGCTGACTTGCTCCCATATCTACTTGATAATTCAATGGTAGCCATAACCCTAGCCGAGGTTCATCAACCTCCATTTCTCCGAGAATACGACTCGAACGCAACGTGTGCTTGTCACGGAGAAGCCCCGGGGCATTCCATTGAGCATGGTAGGGCTCTGAAGCGTAAGGTGCAAGGTCTAATTGATGCGGGCTGGCTGAAATTTGAGGAGAATTGCGTGTAAATCCTGACATTGACAAGAGATGCCACACATGGGGCAATTTTGAAAGCTGTTGTTAGGTGTCCCTAATGACTCATCAGGGTTTCCAAGTTTATGCCATTATTGTAAACCACATCTACAATGTTAAATGAGATGGATAAAGTTGATATCTTTGTCCCTCATCCTCTCACAAACGCATGTTTGCTTATTCAACTTTCACCGGAATGTGGGTGTCAGCCATTGGTCTGTTTGCTCAAGCAACCTGCGCTCCTGAGTGTTGACTTCTAAGACCGTTCAATCAGAGATTACTCATCTTGCACGTTGGTGGGGGTGCCGTAAAACAACGAGCAAAGTTCAAAACAAATAAGTTTCAAGATAAAAAATAAGTTTCAAAATGAAAAAATAAAAAGGCATTTGATTGACTGTGTTTTCAAGTAAAAATATAGACGTTCATGTGACCTCATTTTTTCTTTTTAGAGAGAAGTGAGTTATCAAGAATAGGATGTTGGACAAATGGCCTCAGTTACCTTAAGAAAAAGGGGGGTTGAATTAAGATGCAAAGATTATTCCCCAATTAAACTTTCACTCTCTCTTTTCGGATTAACAATGCACATAGGGACAACCCTTCCCTTGTGTTCAAGAATCCTCTACTACAAGAGACCCACGGTCTCTTAATCCCTTTTCAGAAATAAGAAGAAGAGAAGAAGAGGTCTCTCGTAAAAGAGGTAGATTGTAAAATGAAGATCAATCAAAAATTCCTTATTGAATAAGCAAGTGGTTGACCAAGGAATCTTTTTGAGAGGATAAGACATTTCAGTTCAGAAAAACTCTTGATCTTTCGAGAGGATAAAACTGTTTGGGCAATGAAAACTCTCTTTAAAACATTTGAATGGCCATTCATAAAACATTTGAATAGATATGTCTCTTGGAAATTATTTTCTGAAAATCCCCTTTGGTAATCAATTACAAGACTTATGTAAACGATTACAGGTTTTAAAAATTTGAATTAAAACATTTTCAACTGCTGGTAATCGATTACCAGAGAGAAAATCTCAATTTGAAATGATAGAATTCTTTGGTCAAACCTTTTGTTTTTCAATTTGGAAACTTCTTCCTATGATTCTAGAGATCAAATTGATCATATATCTTGATTTCTTGTCTCGAATAAAACTTGGAAGCACTTGATCCTTTGGCATCATTAAGACATCAAAACATCTTGCTTCTACATAGGAGTCATTTGACTTAATCCATCAACTGAAAGATCCTTCAATTATTTCTCGTCCTTGGAAAATTCTTTTTGCAAGAATCAACTGCTTCTTTCATTCTTCCTCACTACGAGGTTGTGAAAACAAGACAACACTTGGTACCTCTAAGCCCTACACTGGGGCAACGAAAGGCACCATGCAAAAACCTCAAGCGAACCTAGGGGCAGATTAGCAGTTCTCACCCAATAGGTTCCCTCCTACAAGGTCATGACGAAAGGCAACGAAAGGCACCATGCAAAAACCTCAAGCGAACCTAGGGGCAGATTAGCAGTTCTCACCCAATAGGTTCCCTCCTACAAGGTCATGACGAAAGGCAACGATTGGTACCTCAAAGCCTTACACTGGGGCAATGAGGGGCACCGTGCATGAGCCTCAAGTGAACATAGGGGCCGATCAAAAGTTCACACCCGTCGATGTTTTTAAACAAGAAAAAAAAGGGAGACAAACCCTAGGATTTCGATGGATTGATTAAACATCAAATGGCTCCATTGCCGTCACTCCAAAACGGTCAAGTGACTAAATCAAACAGAACATACACTCTGAGGGAGTTCCCGAAGAGATTTGCAAAAAGATAGGATGAGGTTGCATGAATTATCAACTCTTTCAAAAGGACAGTCAATCTGTGTTTTCCAAAAAAAATTTAAATCAAAATCAAAATCACAAAATAGGGAAAGAATGTCATGAACATTGTACAACTTTCCATTACATTGCATTGTTTCATATGAAGTCTGCATTTACCAAAATTTCACGACAAAGGTTGCATGCATCTGCATCCCCAAAAATTATGTTAACTACATAGATTTCCTACATCTGATGTCCAAATCTTGTGGATTTGGGATGACCGGCCCTCTCGATGAGTCGATCTCTTGCTTTCTCATAAGGGTGGACCCTTGGGTACTTGTACCTATCACCTTTAGAGGACTACACGTCCTCGCCTTGAGAGGACTACATGTCCTCGCCGTCAGAGGACTACATGTCCTCGCCATCAGAGGACTACATGTCCTCGCCATCAGAGGACTTCATGTCCTCGCCATCAGAGGGCTGCACGCCCTCACCATCAGAGGACTACACGTCCTCGCCTTGAGAGGGCTACACGCCCTCACCTTGGGTACTAGTTACCCTCACCGTTGAGAGGACTACACGTCCTCGCCTTAAGAGGACTACACGTCCTCAGCATCAGAGGGCTGCACGCCCTCACCTTTAGAGGACTACATGTCCTCGCCTTGAGAGGGCTACACGCCCTCACCTTGGGTACTAGTTACCCTCACCGTTGAGAGGACTACACGTCCTCGCCTTGAGAGGACTACACGTCCTCGCCTTGAGAGGACTACACGTCCTCACCATCAGAGGGCTGCACGCCCTTACCTCCAGAGGACTACATGTCCTCGCCTTGAGAGGGCTACACGCCCTCACCTTGGGTACTAGTTACCCTCACCGTCAGAGGACTACACGTCCTCGCCTTGAGAGGACTACACGTCCTCACCATCAGAGGGCTGCACGCCCTTACCTCCAGAGGACTACATGTCCTCGCCTTGAGAGGGCTACACGCCCTCACCTTGGGTACTAGTCGCCCTCACCTTTAGAGGACCACACGTCCTCACCTTCAGAGGGCTACACGCCCTCGCCATCAGAGGACTGCATGTCCTCACCTTCGTAGGGCTACACGCCCTCACCTTTAGAGGACTACACGTCCTCGCCAACAGAGGGCTGCACGCCCTCACCTTGAGAGGACTACACGCCCTCACCTCCAGAGGACTATACATCCTCGCCTTGAGAGGGTTGCACGCCCTCACCTTTAGAGGGCTACGTGTCCTCATTTTCAGTGTGCTCCACATCCGCACCTTAAGAGAATTTAAGGTCCTCTATCCTTAAATGCTTAACCAAGACTTGCACTCCCGGTTAAGGGACCAGTAGTTTCCTTTTAACGGTTCCTGGGCCACCCCCTGATATTGGAGGACGGCCAACTGTGCGAGCACAACCAGAGAGGGAGGCTATCACACAGCTACTATGCATACCGGGGCAAGATTTCACCCGTGCCGCTGCAAAGAGACGAGTGCGGATCATGCGCACCAACATGACCACTCTTACACAGATATAGATGACATTGCTACTTAGCAACATTCTGCCCAGCGACCGCATTGCCAATCTCCCCCTGCAAAAGTATCAGTTGGTCTGTGTCGTCCCGACATGGGTAAGTATGCATATGGTTCAACTGATTTCTGATACCATCTATTGTTTGCAGGGATCGCACCCACAAAGACACCCAGTGAACCTGAAGAAGTCCAACAGGGCCCTGGGGTTTCTAGCTCTGGTTACGGGCCTCTATCAGTCCTACAGGGTGCCCGTACTACCCCGGCAAGGTTATGTCATCATAGTTCTACAGAGTACCTGTAACCTCCAGCAAGGGCATTAGGCCCCCTACTGATCGAGCTTTCATCAAGAAGTACTGCGTCCCTAGGCAGGCGCAGGGCGAAACACCACAGCAGCATTGGGATGGCCGGTAGCGGGCAATAGACACACCGCCACCACCTCTAGAGTTCACCTCAGCTCATCCGCAAAAAGGTTAGAGCGTTGCCTACGACACATGGCCGACCAGCAGGCGACCAAGTCCAAAGCCAAAGGTAAGCAAAGTACTAGGTCCGTAACCTACAAGTCATAAGGCGTCCAGCTAAAGACGTTAAAGAAGCGCTACTAGGAGGCAACCTAGTACCTTTTGAATCTATGCTTGTTATTTGATCACTTTTTATAGTAGGACGCACCTAGTTGCTCATGATCCTGGGGATTTAAATAAAACAAGCGCAAGCTCGGAAGGTAGTCATACCTCACAAAATATATATATGTATGTTTAGGTAGAAAGATACCTTAGATATGCATGTATGTAAACAAAAAAAAAAAAAAACACTTCACAAAATATATATATGTATGTTTAGGTAGAAAGATACCTTAGATATGCATGTATGTAAACAAAAAAATACTTCACAAAATATATATTTGTATGTTTAGGTAGAAAGATACCTTAGATGTGCGTGCATGTAGCAAAAAAATACCTCACAAAACATATATATGTATGTTTAGGTGGCAAGATACCTTGGATATGCATGTATATAGCAAAAATACCTCACAAAAATATGCACATGTTTAGGTAGCAAAATACCTCATGAAAAAAAAGAAGAAAAAAAAAAAACAACAAGAAAAAGAAATAAACAAATGATAATGATAAAAAAAAGAAGGAAAAAAAAGAAAAAAATAAGTTGTCTAGCTAAAAACCGACATGCTTTTGAAAAGAGATGATTTCCAACTCTTCTTCGAAAAAAATTCATTGATCATAACCGATTTTTGAAAAGGAAAAAACGTGTCTACACCTGAAGGGTGAATGCTGTGAAATTTCCCCGGACGCCCGAAATGGACCCGGATGAATGCACAAATTGATAAAAGAACATATTTTGGAAACATTGGGTTGATTTAAAATAGAGGAAATGAATCCTGAGCCCTAGCATCACATGACCATAAAAGTTTGACACTTGAGTGTCCGCATAGGTGCATGCATGACCAGTTTTGCATAAAGTTTCCAAATCATCAGTTTTGCATTTGTGTCATGGAAATAATGTGGGGCATCCCTTTTATCCTTGAACCAAACCAAACCCCGACATGTATCATGTCTAGCCATTCTACAAACCTTGAGCCAAAATCCTGACTCACCATAAACCTTGACCTAGGGTGAGAATGTCAATCCTTACCCTCGGAAGCAAAAAAGAAAAGAAGAAAAATTTCCAATCAAAGAGAAAGCAAAAAAGAAAAGAAAGGAAATTCCCAATCAAAGAGTGGGAGAAAGCAAAAAAGAAAAGAAAGAAAATTCCCAATCAAAGAATGGGAGAAAGTAAAAAAAAAAAAGAAGAAGAAGAAGAAGAAGAAGGAAAGAAAGCCCCTGATCGGGGATCGAAGGAAAAACAGAAGAAATATGCATAGAGGTCTTTGGACCGGACAATATCTGAACAATACAGAATTGTCACCAAATGAACGAAAAAAGAAGGAAAGGGAACCACGACCTAAAATAGTCTTCTCCCTTTGATTACCAACCAAAATCCCGTGCGCTAGCGACTTTTTTTTCTCGCCCCGCACTAAACAAAAACAGAAAAAGAAAAAAGCCAGAAAAATCAAAAGCCAAAAACACACAAAAGCCGAAAGAAGAAACCACCAAAAGAACCCATTCCCAAGGGAAGTCCTATTTGATCCATGATCACGCATGTAATTTTTGATTTGATAGGAAATAATTTGCAAAGTCAAGTCATGACATATCTATGGTTCGGAATTAGGATGAAACACTTACCTGTGCGAGATTGATACACTTTGAGTGGATTTCTTCTATTTTTGTCGAACCCAGTGTTTCCTCTAAATGGTCATTTAGAAACGAAATGCTAACATCCAAAATCTCATTTATGGTTATGGGAGATTTCATCAGCAGACTCTCCTTCCCCGGTAGACGCATTGTTTTTCACTCAAAAAAGCATATGCTACTCTAAATCAGTTGGAATATTTGTCTCTTTGCTAAAGCATGTTTGCATTTTTAGTGGAGAAAACACCGAGACTTTTTCAAGCCTCACAAGTTATCCAGAACTACGTAGGTCTGAGTTCCTCATTGGAGGATACGTAGGAGCAAGAGCCTCGCTTTTGTCGACCACACCGCCTTTTGTTGCCATGACTCAAGAGCTGGTAGCCCGCGGAGATACCTTACGGTTATCCGCACCCTTTTGTCATCCAGAGCAGATGACAAGCAGAGACCAAGTTTGGTCATTCTGCACCCATGATACGCGGAGATACCTTACGGTTATCCGCACCCTTTTGTCATCCAGAGCAGATGACAAGCAGAGACCAAGTTTGGTCATTCTGCACCCATGATACGCGGAGATACCTTACGATTATCCGCACCCTTTTGTCATCTAGAGCAGATGACAAGCAGAGACCAAGTTTGGTCATTCTGCACCCATGATACGCGGAGATACCTTACGGTTATCCGCACCCTTTTGTCATCCAGAGCAGATGACAAGCAGAGACCAAGTTTGGTCATTCTGCACCCATGATACGCGGAGATACCTTACGGTTATCCGCACCCTTTTGTCATCCAGAGCAGATGGCACACAGAGACCAAGTTTGGTCATTCTGCACACATGATACGCGGAGATACCTTATGGTTATCTGCACCCCTTTGCCATTCAGACACAATCGTGTCCGATGGCACGCAGAGACCAAGTTTGGTCATTCTGCACCCATGATACGCGGAGATACCTTATGGTTATCTGCACCCCTTTGCCATTCAGACACAGTCGTGTCCGATGGCACGCAGAGACCAAGTTTGGTCATTCTGCACCCATGATACGCGGAGATACCTTATGGTTATTCGCACCCATTCTTTTGCTATCTGTAAGACAGAACGCTTGATAGCATGCAGGGGCTGACACAGTCTTCTGCACCTTTTGTTCCTCCGGGAACAACGAAGTCATTTACATGCGGAAATTTCATGGTCGCCCGCGACTCTCGTCAACCGAGAGGAGCGAAATTAGTGTCATACACTGATTTTCGGGGACCTTTGCTTGATGACATGCGGCCATTCTTTGGTCCTTGTGAGGTGCTTGGCACCCATCATTAGGCAATTTGTGAAATTCTGGGAACAACAAGTCATTTGCATGTGGAGATTTTATGGTCACCCGCGACTCTCGTCAAATCGAGAGGGACGAAATTAGTGTCTTATCTTTACTTTTCTTTTATCTCCAATAAAAGACAAGTAAAGAGGGGCAACTGTCATACCCTAATTTCGTCCGGGGACCTTTGCTTGATGACATGCGACCATTCTTTGGTCCTTGTGAGGTGCTTGGCACCCATCATTAGGCAATTTATGAAATTCCAGGACATGCCGAAAAACCAAAAAAATATTGATGCACAATCCGTAAGTTTCCGTGACACACCGGAAATCAAAAGGAAGCATCGTTGCATAATTAAGTGAGGTTCCATAACATTCCGTAAGTCAAAAAGGGGATGATTATGTAATCCGCAAGGTTCCGTAACATTACGGAAAGAAAACAAGTATCGTTACGAAATTCGTAAGTTTCCGTAACTTTACGAAAAAAGAATCACCAAAAAAACAGCAGAGGGGGTGTACTTAGTAAAAATGGGGGTGCAAATAGCACCCAGGCCCATTTGGGCCCTCCAGAAGATTCCTCCAGAAGGCGTTTGCTTCTGGAGGAAGCAACCCTGCTCGCCTGGGCGAGCTGGGCGGCAACCACCTCCCCTATTTTGCTATAAATAGGGGAGGAAATGAAGAAGGAAGGGATCCCAGCCCCTTAGGCACTTCTCTCTCTTTCAAATTTGCTTGGAAAAATTGTTTCCGTGAAGAAAATCTAAGCCGAGGCGCTTCCGAAACGTTTCCGTAACGTTTTCCGTGAGGAATCTCGCGAAAGGTTTCAACCGTTCTTCGACGTTCTTCATTCGTTCTTCATCGTTCTTCGATCTTCAACGGGTAAGTACCTCGAACCAAGCTTTTCGATTTATTCTATGCACCCGTAGTGGTCCACATTGTGTTTCGTGCATTTTTATTCTCATTTTGTTTACTTTTTATACCCCCTGTTGACGTGCTTAAGCCTTTTTACTTAAGTCGTTTCTCGCTTAACTTAAAAATAAAATAAATTTCCACCGAACGTTTGAATTGTATTATCCATTAACTTTGGTTAAAATCAATTCCGACCGTTTGGTCGTGCCGTAACCACGTTGGAAATCAAAAAGAGGTAAAAAATAATATAATAATCAAAAAGACATCTTTTAGTAAAATAAAGCGGAAAATCAATTGGACGTTTTCTCTTTGGGATTTCTCATTCTTAATCGAATTGATTAATAACTAAAGTGAAACTAAAGGCTAAAATCAATCCACCTAGTCAAGCTCGTCCACAAAAATAGGTTTTTGAAGTTCGTCATTTCATTTTCTCACTAAGTAAAATGGATCATTTTTAAGGTCCAACGCCTTAAAATGATCACCTCTTTAAATAAAAAAGAATCACTTGATAAGAAAGAACTACGTAGGTCTGAGTTCCTCATTGAGGATACGTAGGAGCAAAAGCCCCGCTTTTGTCGACCACCCCAAGAGATCGTTAATGGTCCAATGCCTTAACGTTTCTCTCCTTTCAAAAACAAGAGATCGTTAATGGTCCAATGCCTTAACGTTTCTCTCCTTTCAAAAACAAGAGGTCGTTAATGGTCCAACGCCTTAACGTTCCTCTCCTTTCAAAATCAAAAGACCGTTTAATGGTTCAACACCTTAAATGACCTTTTGTTCAATAAAAACATATTTTGCAAAAAAGACAAAAACAACTTAACCAAATACTTTGTTCCGAAAGAACTACGTAGGTCTGATTTCCTCATCACAAATTGAGGAATACGTAGGAGCAAAGGGAAACACCCTTGTCGACCACAAAAAAGAAAACAATATAAAAAGGGTATAAAGGATATAAGAACATAAAAGGGAACATAAAAATCAAAGTCATGTTTGCACATTCGATTAAAGGCTGCCGTCCCTTGGGACGGACGTGTGGGGTGCTAATACCTTCCCCGTGCGTAAATACGACTCCCGAACCTTTTCACTAAAAAGTTCGTAGATCGCGTCTTTTCCGGTTTTTCCGACGTTTTCCTCAAATAAACGTTGGTGGCGACTCCGCGCGTATTCCTTTCGTGGAACACGCATCCCGCGAGTCACGCGTCGCCCTCCCGCCGAAGGGTAGGTTGCGACAATTGGTTATCTACTAACCATATCTTTCTAGACTGTAAGGAGAAGATGCTCGTGTTTGGTGGAGATGTAGTTCCAAGTGAACCATTGAAAGAGGATGCAGCCAACGAAGGAACGGAGGAGGTTCGAACTTACATGGTGTTGTTCTCTATGTATGTGGAAGGGGACGCTGAAGTTAGTTGTATACCGGTGGTGTCAGAATTCCCGGAAGTTTTTCCTGACGACATTTGTGAATTGCCACCTGAGAGAGAAGTGGAATTCATTATTGACTTGGTGCCTGGGGCGAATCCAGTGTCGATTGCGCCTTATAGATTGTCTCCGGTAGAACTAGCCGAGGTGAAGGCACAAGTGCAGGATCTTTTGAGCAAACAATTTGTTCGTCCAAGCGCATCACCGTGGGGAGCGTCGGTCTTGTTGGTTAAAAAGAAGGATGGAAGTATGAGGATGTGTGTAGACTACCGGCAGTTAAACAAGGTCACTATCAAGAACAAATATCCTCTACCAAGGATAGATGATTTGATTGACCAGTTGAGGGGAGCAACGGTATTTTCAAAGATCGATTTGCGATCGGGGTATCATCAAATCCGAGTTAAGAAGGAAGATATCCCAAAGACTGCGTTTCGGACTCGGTATGGGCACTACGAGTATTTTGTCATGCCATTTGGAGTGACTAATGCTCCGGCTATTTTCATGGACTATATGAACCGTATATTCCATGATTACTTGGATCAGTTCGTGGTTGTGTTCATTGATGATATCCTAGTGTATTCGAGAAATAAGGAGGAGCATGAGAAGCACTTCGCGATTTTGGACCAGTCTACATGAAGCCTTGGGGACAAAGCTGAAGCTTAGTTCAACTTATCATCCTCAAACATATGGTCAGACTGAACGAACCATTCAGACTCTAGAGGATCTACTTTGGGCGTGTATTATAGAGCAACAAGGTAGCTGGATGGATTGTTTGCCGTTGATTGAGTTTACTTACAACAATAGCTACCAAGCCAATATTGGTATGGCTCCTTTTGAAGCTCTATATGGACGAAAGTGCAAAACTCCTATTTGTTGGTATGATGATGGAGAAGCAGTACTTCTTGGACCTGAAATGCTACAACAGATTAACGAACAAGTGAGGTTGATTCGAGAGAAGATAAAAGCATCTCAGGATAGGCAGAAGAGCTATTATGATAGAAGGAGGAAGCCACTAGATTTTCAGGAAGGAGAACATGTGTTTTTGAAGGTTTCTCCCGTAATCGGAGTTGGAAGAGCTCTCAAGGCTAGGAAGTTGACACCCAAGTATCTAGGTCCGTATCAGATTTTGAAGAAGATTGGGCATGTAGCTTATCATATCGCCTTACCTCCGAGTTTATCGAATTTGCATCCTGTGTTTCATGTCTCTCAACTGAGACGGTACAACCCGGATCCATCACATATACTTGTAGTGGACGAGGTACAGGTGAAGGATAACCTCACCTATAAAGCACAACCTCAGAAGATCACTGACCGAAGAATGAAGTCGTTGAGAGGAAAGGAGATCGCGTTGGTGAAGGTGCAGTGGGGAACCGATGAGGGTGATTCTACATGGGAGTTGGAGGATAGGATGAGAGAATTGTATCCAAGTTTGTTCATCGAGTAGTTAATTTCGGGGACGAAATTCCTAAAAGGGTGGGAGTATTGTAACATCCTAGAAATTCTACCTGGAGTTTTTGAAAACGATGTATTTTGAATGATTATATATATATATATATATATATATATGTATTATTCAGTGTATATGCCTATATGTTCTTGGTAGAAATAGGAGTAGTGGGGGCAAGATATGCAGGTTAGGCTAATTAAGGAAGAGAAGTCCATAACTGGGAGGTTATGGGTTAATTCTTAATTAATTAGTTTAAAAATCATCGTTTTGCGTGTGACTTAAAATTTAACGAAACCAACCTCTGAACCACGCTCGGGGTTTTATTCTGAGCGTTTTGATATATATATTGCATACTTTCGAAAACTGGCCCCGATGGACGCAGAGAAACGTGAGAAACTGGAACCAGAGAAACGGCACGCAAACCGAGGAAGGATTTTAGCGTTTCAAAGGTCAGATTTTTCTCACTTTTGTGGCTCAGTATAGGTCACTATAAAAGAGAAAGTGGGCCCTTCTTGCTCCACTAAAATGGAGACATGTGGCATAGTCTATAATAAAATAATAAGAAATGAGGAAAAAGCCTTTTTAAAATCAAAAAGCAACTCTCTCTCTCTTCACTCAGCCCCACATTATTTCAGACAGCTCTCTCTCTCCCTCACGTTGCCATTCTCTTCTTCTTCATTCTCCATTGAAGCTCCAAGCAAAGCTTCAACCTTTGGCCATCATTTCTACCCCAAATCCCAAAAGGAGGGCATTTTCGGGGTCGTGAAGTGCGTGGCTACGAGTGGGACTTCGAAAATTCAGGTTTGGGTGGACTTCTTTCTCCTTTGATTTTCGTGGGTATGGGGTTTTGGGAGATATGATGGGTAGTTTTGTTAGTTTTCTGCTTCATGATGGTTATTTGTGAAGACTCTTGTTGAAAGCTTGTTGAAATTGCCATGTTTGGATGAGTTAAAGATACCCATTCTGTTTTAGGGTTTTTGTGATGATGTTTGTGATGTTTATATGCTGAAATTGCTTATGGAAACTGTTAGAGATGAAGGGTAGAGTTAACCTAGGGTTAGAAAGTGAGAATGTGGTGTTGTGAGTGGAAAAAGAGTGAGGCTTTGAGAGTTGGAAGGTTAAATCTGGATTCTGTGGTAAATGGAGGTTAAAGTGAGTTAATCTTAGCTTGAAATGCCATTTAGAACATGTGAGAAAGGTTAGGCTGTGCTAGAGAGAAAAACAAATGACCAAAGTGAACCAAGAGCCATTTATAGGGCAAAATTGGGTGTTGAGGAGTCAAATTTTGATTCGATGGAATTTTAGTTGTAAATTCAGTTTGAGCAAGTTTAGATTGATGTTATGGACTTGTGTGAGGTGAGAGTTTGCTTCAAATTTACCACATTCTAAATTTCACTTCTCAAACCTAGAAAACCCATTGAATGGAGGGGTGTTGGACACCTAGATTCTGTGTTGCTGTGCTTTGAAGCTTGGTTTTGGGTTAGACATGATTGATACATGATTTGGGACTTGTAGGAATTGATTTGGGCAAGATTGGATGAGAGGAAGTGTGATTTTCGAAATCTGCACTTATGCAGAATTTTGCTGTCAAAATAGGTGCAGCAGGATTTTGGCTTTGTGCAGAAAAATGCTTGTGTGTGCTTGGCTGTGGAAAGAGTAGTACAGAATGAGTTCTGGATGTTTGCTAGTAGATCCCAACGGTCAAAATGTAGGCTTATGTACTATAGACTTCCAGTAAAATTTTGGAGTCGATCCAACGGTTAACGAATTGGATCGAAGGAATTGTTACTGGGGTCTTTAAGTGAGAAAAGCTGTGGTTTTGGTTGGTGTTTTGGCAGAGTTTTCTGCCTTTGCTCTGTTTTGCATGGCTGTGATAGCTTGTGCTGCTTGAATGTTGTTTTGCTTTGATGTTGGGAAAGCTTGGGAGGATTGATGGGGACCCGGTGTTGAGAGAAAAGAGGATATAGGCTACGTGGGAGTACGTGAGCTCAGTTGGAGGTGGGCAACAGGGGATGGTGGGTTTATGCGCGCTTTGTGGATGTGGAAAACTTGTTGTGCACCATCGCCCGACCGCCACCTAGTACCACATGTGATGGGTACCCCATAATCCTACAAGCTTGAGATGAGGAAGTGTTGAAGGGTGAAACTTCCTGCTTTTATTGTTGACCACAGAGTGGTACATGGAGATATGTCGCAGGGGTCAAGAGACCTTGGGGACGTCAGGTGGGGTGCTATTGCCCAAAACCAAGCTTGACCAATCCCGACCCAACCCGGGCATAGTCGGTCAGTGAGAACCTGTGATGTACCTAAACAGGTGAGCTCCTGGCAGTCAACAGATAAAAGGAACAAAGACCACAAAGCAAGGAGGCTTGTGGTGGCTGGCCAGCTGTGAAACTTGATTGATATGTGAGATATGGTCTCTGGTAATCGATTACCAAGGGTGGGTAATCGATTACAAGGCTTAAAATTGAAGACAGGAGGCTAAGATGGTCTCTGGTAATCGATTACCACGGGGTGTAATCGATTACCAGGCTTGAAAACGAGGTCAGAAAGCCATGAGGGCTTCTGGTAATCGATTACGAAGGGGGTGTAATCGATTACCAGGCTTAGAAAGGGGACTGGAACATTGTGGAGGCCTCTGGTAATCAATTACCAGCCTGTGTAATCGATTACACAGAGGGATGGGTCACTGGTAATCGATTACCAGGTATGTGTAATCGATTACACAGTGCATTTTTGCGTATTTCATGTCCTAAGGCTGTGTAATTCAAGTGTAGCCTCTGGTAATCGATTACCAAGGCTGTGTAATCGATTACCAGAGATGGAAAGCCTTAAAATACCCCTTTTACTTGCATGTAGTGGTTATGAAACGTATTGTGCGGCGGCACAGTTAGATTCTTGTGAAAGAGTCTACCCCTTTCTTTTCTTCCTTGTAGATCGTGATGGCGGCGCAGCTAATCCGTGATCGAGTAGAGATGGAGTGCCTAGAGGGAGCTTGGGAGACCCTCGAAGGCAACACGAGGTGCCGATTTCGGGGCACCATTCGATTCACGGCTACTTCTTTGGTGCATCCAGATGAACCTGCACGGACGCTTCAGCGCACGGTGGAGTGGATACTACCCACGCCTACACCATATCGTCTAGTGGAGCCTGTCCAAGTGATCGAGGTAACGTCATCCGAGGAAGACCCTGAGGAGGATCTGGAGGAGCTACCTCCTGAGCCTGTTGTGGATGCCCTTGACTTTCTAGAGGGTGATGAGGATCCACTTCTTGAGGTGGATTCTCCCGAGGAAGTCCTGTCGGCATCTGAGGCAGACTCTACGGAGGATAGTGGCCCGGGGGAGATGGCGATCAGCGGAGGCTCTTCATCCTAGTGGACAGCTCTTTGGATTAGTTTTGTATACTTTTGAGGGTGGGTGTATCTAGGACTGACTGTTAGGTTTACTCTTTTGTTTTTGTATGGGTAGACCTGATGTATAGGAATTTGATAATTGTATACATGTGGCTGAAGCCACCACTGTGGACACCTTTGCTCTGGATGACACTGTATTTTGTAAAACTCCCATATTTTGGACAGCTTTAAATGATGAATGCATTTATGATCGATCTTGTTATTTGAAAAGAAAGCATTAGCAACCTTATTTGTAAAAGAGTTTATCGACCGTATTTTATTCTTTTATTTTCATGTGACGACCTAAAGTAATGGCTGGTACATTCTTCCTTTTGAAACAGCAAAATAGTTTAGAGATTATGAGCGGTAAGAAAGAAATGACTCCGAATAGAGTTGTGAACTGGCCATTCAGGACTCTGTAGTGAGGATTTTCCTTCTAAACCTAGTTATGGTGAAAAGAGAAAGAAATGAAAAAGAAAAAGAAGAAAAAAAAATTTACCATGGTTTTTGTTATTTAAATTATTACTATTAAACCAGTCATTAATTTAGGGACGCCACAGATAACCGTAAGGTGTCTCCGCGTGTCATCGGGCCCGCCGCCTCTGGATGACAAAAGGGTGCATGTCACATGACCTCAGGGTCAGTATGACAAAGATTATTGGGCGGCCGACAAAAGCAAGGTTCTTGCTCCTACGTATCCTCCAATGAGGAACTCAGACCTACGTAGTTCTAGATAACTTGTGAGACTTGAAAAAGTCTCCACCAGAAGATGCCGACATCTCCGGAAAAGGCGCAGATGACCTTATTGGCCTTTGCTCATCAATCACACTTGGGGTCACTGAATGACGAGGTGCGGATAACGGTAAGGTGTCTCCGCGGCCTACCAGCTCTTGGGTCATGGTAACAGAAAGCGGTGTGGTCGACAAAAGCGAGGCTTTTGCTCCTACGTATCCTCCAATGAAGAACTCAGACCTACGTAGTTCTGGATAACTTGTGAGACTTGAAAAAGTCTCGGTGTTTTCTCCACTAAAATGCAAACATGCTTTAGCAAATAGACAAATATTCCAACTGATTTAGAGCAGCATATGCTTTTTTGAGTGACAAACAATGCGTCTACTAGGGAAGGAGAGTCTGCTGATGAAATTCCCCATAACCATAAATGAGATTTTGGATATTAGCATTTCGTTTCTAAATGACCATTTAGAGGAAACACTGGGTTTGACAAAAATAGAAGAAATCCACTCAAAGTGTATCAATCTCGCACAGGTAAGTGTTTCATCCTAATTCCGAACCATAGATATGTCATGACTTGACCTTGCAAATTATTTCCTATCAAATCAAAAAATACATGCGTGATCATGGATCAATAGGACTTCCCTTGGGAATGGGTTCTTTTGGTGAGTTTTTCGGCTTTTGATTTTTTTGGCTTTTTCCTTTTCTGTTTTTGTTTGACGCGAGGCGAACAAGTCACCGACGCACAGGATTTTGGTTGGTAATTAAAGGGAAAAGACCACTTTAGGTCGTGGTTTCCCTTCCTTCTTTTTGTTCATTTGGTGACAATTCTGTATTGTTCAGATATTGTCCGGTCCAAAGACCTTTCTGCACATTTCTTCTGTTTTCTTTCGATCCTTGATCAGGAGCTTTCTTTCCTTCTTCTTCTTCCTTTTTACTTTCTCCCATTCTTTGATTGGGAATTTTCTTTCTTTTCTTTTTGCTTTCTCCCACTCTTTGATTGGGAATTTCCTTTCTTTCCTTTTTTGCTTTCTCTTTCATTGGAAATTTTCCTTCTCTTTTTCTTTGATTGGAAATTTCCTTCTCTTCTTTTTTGCTTCCGAGGGTAAGGATTGACATTCTCACCCTGGGTCAAGGTTTATGCTGAGTTAGGATTTTGGCTCAAGGCTTGTAGAATGGCTAGACACGATACATGTCAGGGTTTGGTTTGGTTCAAGGATAAAAGGGATGCCCCACATTATTTCCATGACACAAATGCAAAAATGATGATTTGGAAACTTTATGCAAAACTGGTCATGCATGCACCTATGTGGACACTCAAGTGTCAAATTTCTATGGTCATGTGATGCTAGGGCTCAGGATTCATTTCCTCTATTTTTAGTCAACCCAACGTTTCCAAAATATGTTCTTTTATCAATTTGTGCATTCATCCGAGTCCATTTTGGGTGTCCGGAAAAATTTTCACAGCATTCACCCTTCAGGTGTATACACATTTTTTTTCCAAAAACTAGCTATGATGAGCGAATTTTTCTTTAAAGAAAAGTTGGAAGTCATCTCTTTTCAAAAGCATGTTGGTTTTTCAGCTAGACAACTTATTTTTCTTTTTTCTCTCTTTTTCCATTTTATCATTTGTTTATTTCTTTTTCTTGTTTGTTTTTGTTTCCCCCCCCCCCCCCCCTTTTTTTTTCATGAGGTATTTTGCTACCTAAACATGTGTATATTTTTGTGAGGTATTTTTGCTATATACATGCATATCCAAGGTATCTTGCTACCTAAACATACATATATATATTTTGTGAGGTATCTTTTTGCTACATACATGCATATCTAAGGTATCTTGCTACCTAAACATACATATATATATATATATATATTTTGTGAGGTAATTGTTTGCTACCTAAATTACATACATGCATATCTAAGGTATTTTGCTACCTAAACATACATATATATATATTGTGAGGTAGTTGTTTGCTACCTAAATTACATACATGCATATCTAAGGTATTTTTCACTACCTAAACACGCATACATATATTTTGTGAGGTATGACTACCTTCCGAGCTTGTGCTCATTTTATTTAAATTCCCAGGATCATGAGCAACTAGGTGCGTCCTACTATAAAAAGTGATCAAATAACAAGCATAGATTCAAAAGGTACTAGGTTGCCTCCTAGTAGCGCTTCTTTAACGTCTTGAGCTGGACGCCTTATGACTTGTCGGTCACTGACCTAGTACTTTGCTTACCTTTGGCTTTTGACTTGGTCGTCTATTGGTCGGCCATGTGTCGTAGGCAACGCTCTAACCTTTTTATGGATGAGTTGAGGTGAACTCTAGAGGTGGTGGCGGTGTGTCTATTGCCCGCTACCGGCCATCCCAATGCTGATGTGGTGTTTTGCCCTGCGCCTGCCTGGGGGCGCAGTACTTCTTGATGAAAGCCCGGTTAATGCGGGGCCTAATGACCTTGTAGGGGCGACGGGCACTCCGTAGAACTGACAGAGGCCCGTAATCAGAGCTGGAAACCCCAGGACCCTGTTGGACTTCTTTGGGTCCACCGGGTGTCCTGCGGGCGCAATCCCTGCAAACAATAGATGACATCAGAAATCAGTTGGGGGAGGTGCATACTTACCTATGCCACGACGACATGAACTTGCTGGGGGGACGGGCGCCCTATAGGGCCGACAGAGGCCCGTAACCAGAGCTGGAAACCCCAGGGCCCTGTTGGACTTCTTCAGGTCCACTGGGTGTCTTTGTGGGTGCGATCCCTGCAAACAATAGATGGTATCAGAAATCAGTTGAACCATATGCATACTTACCCATGTCGGGACGACACAGACCAACTGATACTTTTGCAGGGGGAGATTGGCAATGCGGTCACTGGGCAGAATGTTGCTAAGTAGCAATGTCATCTATATCTGTGTAAGAGTTGTCATGTTGGTGCGCATGATCCGCACTCGTCTCTTTGCAGTGGCACGGGTGAAATCTTGCCCCGGTATGCATAGTAGCTGTGTGATAGCCTCCCTTTCTGGTTGTGCTTGCACAGTTGGCCCTCCTCCAATATCAGGGGGTGGCCCAGGAACCGTTAAAAGGAAACTACTGGTCCCTTAATCGAGAGTGCAAGTCTCAGTTAAGCATTTAAGGACAGAGGACCTTAAATTCTCTTAAGGTGCGGATGTGGAGCACACTGAAAATGAGGACATGTAGCCCTCTAAAGGTAAGGGCGTGCAGCCCTCTCAAGGCGAGGATGTGTAGTCCTCTGGAGGTGAGGCCGTGCAGCCCTCTGATGGCGAGGAGGTGTAGTCCTCTCAAGGTGAGGGCGTGCAGCCCTCTGTTGGCGAGGACGTGTAGCCCTTAGAAGGCGAGGGCGTGCAGCCCTCTGACGGTGAGGGTAACTAGTACCCAAGGTGAGGACGTGTAGCCCTCTCAAGGCGAGGACATGTAGTCCTCTGGAGGTGAGGGCGTGCAGCCCTCTGATGGTGAGGACGTGTAGTCCTCTCAAGGCGAGGATGTGTAGTCCTCTGACGGTGAGGGTAACTAGTACCCAAGGTGAGGGCGTGTAGCCCTCTCAAGGCGAGGACATGTAGTCCTCTAGAGGTGAGGGCGTGCAGCCCTCCGATGGTGAGGACGTGTAGTCCTCTCAAGGCGAGGACGTGTAGTCCTTTCAACGGTGAGGGTAACTAGTACCCAAGGGTCCATCCTTATGAGAAAGCAAGAGATCGACTCATCGAGAGAGCCGATCATCCCAAATTCAAAAGATTTGGACGTTTAGATGTAGGGAATCTATGCAGTTAACATGATTTTTAGGGATGCAGATGCATGCAACCTTTGTCTTGAAATGCGGAAAATGCAGACTTCATATGAAACAATGCAATGTAATGGAAAGTTGTACAACGTTCATGACATTCTTTCCCTATTTTTTGATTTTGATTTTGATTTAATTTTTTTGGAAAACACAGATTGACTGTCCTTTTGAAAAAGGTGATAATTCATGCAACCTTATCCTATCTTTTGCAAATCTTTCCGGGAACTCCCTCAGAGTGTATGTTTTGTTTGATTTAGTCACTTGACCGTTTTGGAGTGACGGGAATGGAGCCGTTTGATGTTTAATCAAACTATTGAAATTCCAGGGCTTGTCTCCCCCTTTTTTTCTTGTTTTAAAACATCGACGGGTGTGAACTTTTGATCTGCCCCTATGTTCACTTAAGGCTCATGCCCGATGCCCCTCATTGCCCTAGTGTAAGGCTTTGAGGTACCAATTGTTATCTTTCGTCATGACCTTGTAGGAGGGAACCTATTGGGTGAGAACTTCTAATCTGCCCCTAGGTTCACTTGAGGCTCATGCACGATGCCCCTCATTGCCCCAGTGTAAGGCTTTGAGGTAACCATCGTTGTCTTGTTTTCATAGCCTCGTAGTGAGGAAGAATGAAAGATGCAGTTGATTCTTGCAAAAAGAATTTTTCCAAGGACGAGAAATAGTTGAAGGATTTTTTTGATGGATTAAGTCAAATGACTCCTATGTAGAAGCAAGATGTTTTGATGTCTTGATGATGCTAAAGGATCAAGTGCTTCTAAGTTTTATTCAAGACAAGAATCCAAGAAAGTCAAGATATATGATCAAGTTTGATCTCTTAGAATCTTTAGGAAGAAGTTTCCAAATTGAAAACAAACAAAAGGTTTGACCAAAGAATTCTATCATTTCAAATTGAGATTTGCTCTCTGGTAATCGATTACCAGCAGTTGAAAATGTTTTAATTCAAATTTTTAAAACCTGTAATCGATTACATAAATCTTGTAATTGATTACTAGAGGGGATTTTCAGAAAATAATTTCCAAGAGACATATCTATTCAAATGTTTTATGAACGGCCATTCAAATGTTTTAAAGAGAGTTTTCATTGCCCAAAATGGTTTTATCCTCTCAAAAGATTAAGAGAGTTTTTCTGAACTAAAATGTCTTATCTTCTCAAAAAGATTCCTTGGTCAACCACTTGCATATTCGATAAGGAATTTTGATTGATCTTCATTGTGCAATCTATCTCTTTTAAGAGAGATCTCTTCTTCTCTTCTTCTTATTTTTGAAAAGGGATTAAGAGACCGTGGGTCTCTCGTTGTAGAGGATTCCTGAAAACAAGGGCAGGGTTGTCCCTGTGTGGTTCAGACTTTGTAAAAGGAGTTTTACAAAGAGAGTGGAAAATCTCAAGTGGGTTGCTTGAGGACTGGACGTAGGCGCGGGAAGTGGCCGAACCAGTATAAATCAAGTTTGCATTCCTCTCTTCCTTTAAACTTCTTTTATTGCTATTTATCTTTTGCTTTAAAGAAGTTTATTTTGAATTGTCTTTTGAGTAATTCATGTTAAGGGTGCATTGTTAATCCAAAAAGAAAGAGTGATAGTTCAATTGGGGAATAGTCTTTGCATCTTAATTCAACCCCCCCTTTCTTAAGATAACTGAGGCCATTTGTCCAACATCCTATTCTTGACAACTCGCTTCTCTAAGAAGACAAACTTTTCGGCATGATAAAATGAGGTCATGTGAACGTCTATATTTTTACTTGAAAACACAGTCAATCAAATGCCTTCTCTTCTTTTCTTGTTTTTTTTTTTTTACTTTACTCGTCGTTTTACGACACCCCCACCAACGTGCAAGATGAGTAATCTCTGATTGAACGGTCTTGGAAGTCAACACTCAGGAGCGCAGGTTGCTTGAGCAACAAACCAATGGCTTACACTCACATTCCGGTGGAAGTTGAATAAGCAAAGATGTGTTCGTGAGAGGATGAGAGAGACAAGGATGTCCATTTTATCCATATCATTTAGCATTGTAACTGTGGTTTAAAATAATGGCATAAACTTGAAAATCCTGATGAGTCATAACAACAGCTTCCAAAATTGCCCCATGTATGGTGTTGCTTGTCAATGTTAGGATTCAACAAGCGATTCTCCTCAAATTTCAGCCAGCCCGTATCAATTAGACTTTACACTTTATGCTTCGGGGTCATACAATGCTCAATGGAATGCCCCGGGGCTTCTCCGCGACAAACACACGTTGCGTTCGAGTCGTATTCTTGGAGAAATGGAGGTTGATGAACCTCGGCTAGGGTTATGGCTACCATTGAATTATCAAGTAGATATGGGAGCAAGTCAGCATAGGACACTGGAATTGGGGTGAATTCTACAGGCTTTCTCGCTGCAAAATTCACTTCTTGGTTGGTGTTTTTGGTTTGTGCAAAGGGTGGTGTTTGTCATTGGAAGTGCGGTAGGTAGGCTTTGTGGTTGATTTTAGGGATGGCCTTTGTGGATAAAATGGCAGTAGGTAAGGAGAAGGTTTGTTATTGGCTGAGTAATGACATTGTTGGGTTGATGGGAAACTTGGCCGTACAGGAATGGCAGTCATAACATGGGCTTCTCCCTTATTCTCACCCTCTTCATTTGCCCCAGTTTTCCCATTCGTCCAAGTGGGATGATTAAATTTGCCTCTTTTCAGACCCGCTTTGATCCTTCCGCTGGCGAAGTCCAAATCCGCAAAGCTTGAAGGTGTGTAACCCACCATTTTCCATAGTAGAACACTGGTAACATGTCTACTATCATTGTGATAATCTCTTTCTCTATTTATTGGGGGCGCTACTTGAGCTGCCAAGTCTTTCCATCTTTAGGTGTATTCTTTTGAAAGATTCGTGCCCCCTTTTTGCACATGTTCTGTTGTTGCATCCTATCCGAAGACATTATGCTGACATTGCCTAACGAAGGCAACCACTAGGTCCTTCCAAGAATGGACTCGGGAAGGTTCCAAGTTAGTGTACCAGGTAGCAGCTACCCCAGTAAGACTTTCTTGGAAGGAATGTATCAGCAATTCCTCATCTTTTGCGTATGCCTCCATCTTTCGATAATACATCTTTAGATGGTTCTTGGGGCAAGTAGTCCCCTTGTACTTGTCAAAGTCCAACCCCTTGAACTTGGGAGAGGTGATGATATTGGGTACTAGGAACAACTCTTCTAGGTTAGCAAAGGCATAATCTTCACCTCCTTCAATGGCCCTGAGCCTTTCCTTTAGATGATCCAACTTTTCCATTTCTGCCATAGCACGAGGGTTTTTACTTGTTGTGGAACGTGAGGGTTGTGGTTGTGGATGATACTGAGGGCCCTCCAAAGTGTTTTGCAGGGGTACACCACCAACTGCTTGCCCTTCAGCGGCATATCCGAGGCAAGGCTCGAAGTCGGCTAGATTGTGGTGGGGAATTTCATGTGCCTCCCCCACGGTTTTAAGAGACATGTGCATGATCAGTTTGGGATTGCTGGCTCTCAATGGGTATAGGAGTGGAGTTATTGACATTCTTATTGGGAATGTATGCCACATTGGGTGGTGTATAGTTGGGAGGCCAGCCATATGGTGGGAAGGCATGCTTGTTTTGAATTTGCGCATAATGGGGGGCCGCCCGTACTTCCCTAATCTTTGCCTACCATTTGCTCTTTCATGGCCTCCATGTCGGCCTTCATCTGCTCTTGCACCTTCTCTACTTCACCCATTATTTTAGCTCTAGCACGGGTTTGGTAAGCCGCACTGACCTCCACCATCTCCTTTATGCTCATCATGGCCTCTACCATTGTGGCCATTTTCTCTTTCAAGGCCTCCGGGTCGGCCTTCATCTGCTCTTGCACCTTCTCTATTTCATCCATTACTCTAGCTCTAGCACAAGTTCGATAAGGGCACCATAAAGCGTGTTTTTTTCTTTTTGATAATAAAAATTAAGTTCATTTTTATTTTATTTTATTTTATTTTATTAATTTTTATTTTTATTTTCTTTTTCAAGGAAAGAATGCAATGAGCAATGCAACCAATGAAAAGCATGGATGTATGTGAATGATACACAGATGAAGTATTGCGAATTTTTACGCAGGACATGGGGTTGAATCAATTTTAGATTTTTCAACATGGTTCATGACATCTTGGTCAAGGTGAAACTGGAAGTAACAGGGACATCAACAGTCCTAAATGTGTTTGGCAGTAAATGAAGCAGTGATGTAACTCGATTCATTTTTTTGCCCCAATTTTTGCAAGATGGTTACTTCCATACTTCAACTTGACTTGATGAACCTTTTTGTTTTTTTTTTCGAAAAAGCATGAGCTTGGTTCAACCCCATAACCCAGGGAATGACAATTTTGATCGCCAATACTTCAACAACATTTCATAGGGATGAATGACTCGGGCATACTTTAAGCTATGCATGGAAAATGTAATTATGAAATTGAGATGCCCGAAGAAACACCATTTCCTAGTTAACCATGCATTAGGTACCATGTTCAATTATTTTGTTTTGTTGTGTGTGTGTTTTTTTTTTTTTTTAGAAATGGGTTTATGATCCCAACATGGTTGGCTCATGGTGCCCAACACATGCAACTAAGAATGTAGCGTGAAGTTTCATGCTTCCTTTTTTTTTGTTTTTGTTTTGTAGAGGAAAACGCAAGGATGAGCAAACATGAAAACAAATGGTATGCAATTTTGCAGATCAAAAAGTTTGTTGAACGCATATGCATGATGATACCATGACTCATGCAAAATGTGAGGCTGGAATATGATAACTGTGGCGTCCCCAAAATAATGACTGGTTTAATAGTAATAATTCAAATAACAAAAACCATGGTAATTTTTTTTTTCATTTCTTTCTCTTTTCACCATAACTAGGTTTAGAAGGAAAATCCTCACTATAGAGTCCTGAATGGCCAGTTCACAACTCTATTCGGAGTCAATTCTTTCTTACCGTTCATAATCTCTAAAACTAATTTGTTGTTTTAAAAAGGAAGAATGTACCAGTCATTACTTTAGGTCGTCACGTGAAAATAAAAGAATAAAATATGGTCGATAAACTCTTTTACAAATAAAGTTGCTAATGCTTTCTTTTCAAATAACAAGATCGATCATAATTGCATTCATCATTTAAAGCTGTCCAAAATATGGGAGTTTTACAAAATACATAGTGTCATCCAGAGCAAAGGTGTTCATAGTGGTGGCTTCAGCCACATGTATACAATCATCAAATGCCTATACATCAGGTCTACCCATACAAAAACAAAAGAGTAAACCTAACAGTCAGTCCTAGATACACCCACCCTCAAAATGTATATAAAACTAGTCCGAAGAGCTGTCCACCATGATGAAGAGCCTCCGCTGATAGCCATCTCCCCCGGGCCACTATCCTCCATAGAATCTGCCTCAGATGTCGACATGACTTCCTCGGGAGAATCCACCTCAAGAAGTGGATCCTCATCACCCTCTAGAAAGTCCAGAGCATCCACAGCAGGCTCAGGAGGTAGCTCCTCAAGATCCTCCTCAGGGTCTTCCTCGGATGACGTTACCTCGATCACTTGGACGGGCTCCACTAGACGATATGGTGTAGGCATGGGTAGTATCCACTCCACCGTGCGCTGAAGCATGCGTGCAGGTTCATCTGGATGCACCAAAGATGTAGCCGTGAATCGAATGGTGCCCCGAAATCGGCACCTCGTGTTGCCTTCGAGGGTCTCCCAAGCTCCCTCTAGGCACTCCGTCTCTACTCGATCTCGGATTAGCTGCGCCGCCATCACGATCTACAAGAAAGAAAAGAGAGGGGTAGACTCTTTCACAAGAATCTAACTGCGCTGCACACAATGCGTCTCATAACCACTACATGCAATTAAAAGGAGTATCTTAAGGCTTTTCTTCTCTGGTAATCGATTACACAGCCTTGGTAATCGATTACCAGAGGCTAAACTTGAATTGCACAGCCTCAGGACATGAAATATGCAAAAAGGCACTGTGTAATCGATTACACATACCTGGTAATCGATTACCAGTGACCCATCCCTCTGTGTAATCGATTACACAGGCTGGTAATCGATTACCAGAGGCTCCCTTAGTTTCCTGACTTCATTTTCAAGCCTGGTAATCGATTACACCCCTTGGTAATCGATTACCAGAGACCATCTTTGCCTCCTGTCTCCATTTTTAAGCCTTGTAATCGATTGCCCACCCTTGGTAATCGATTACCAGAGGCCATAATCCACATATCACACAAAATTCACAGCTGGCCAGCCACCACAAGCCTCCTTGCTTTGTGGTCTTTGTTCCTTTTATCTGTTGACTTCCAGGAGCTCGCCTGGTTAGGTACATCACAGGTTCTCACTGACCGACTATGTCCGGGTTGGGTCGGGATTGGTCAAGCTTGGTTTTGGGCAATAGCACCCCACCTGACGTCCCCAAGGTCTCCTGACCCCCGCGACATATCTCTAGGTACCACTCTGTGGTCAACAATAAAAGCAGGAAGTTTCACCCTTCAACACTTCCTCATATCAAGCTTGTAGGATTATGGGGTACCCATCACATGTGGTACTAGGTGGCGGTCGGGCGATGGCGCACAACAAGTTTTCCACATCCACAATGCGCGCATAAACCCACCATCCCCTGTTGCCCACCTCCAACTGAGCTCACGTACTCCCACGTAGCCCATATCCTCGTTTCTCTCAACACCGGGTCCCCATCAATCCTCCCAAGCTTCCACAACATCCAGGCAAAACAACATTCAAATAGCACAAGCTATCACAGCCAAGCAAAACAGAGCAAAGGCAGAAAACTCTGCCAAAACACCAACCAAATCACAGCTTTTCTCACTTAAAGACCCCAGTAAAAATTCCTTCGTTCCGGTTCATTAACCGTTGGATCGACTCGAAAATTTTACTGGAAGTCTCTAATACTTAAGCCTACATTGTGACCGTTGGGATCTACTAGCAAACATCCAGAACTCATTCTGTACTACTCTTTCCACAACAAACCACACACAAGCATTTTTCTGCACAAAGCCAAAATTCTGCTGCACCTATTTTGACAGCAAAATTCTGCATAAGTGCGGATTTCGAAAATCACACTTTCCCTCATCCAATCTTGCCCTAATCAATTCCTACAAGTCCCAAATCATGTATCAATCATGTCTAAACCAAAGTCAAGCTTTAAACCACAGCAACACAAAATCTAGGTGTCCAAAACCCCTCAATTTAATGGATTTTATAGGCTTTAGAAGTGAAATTGAGAATGAGGTAAATTTGAAGCAAACTCTCACCTCACACCAGTCCATAACATCAATCTAAACTCGCTCAAACTGGATTTACGCTTAAAATCTCACCGAATCAAAGTTTGACTCCTCAACACCCAATTTTTCCCTAGAAATGGCTCTTGGTTCACTTTGATCATTTGTTTTTCTCTCTAGCACAGCCCAAGCTTTCTCATAAGTCCTAAATGACATTTCAAGCTAGGATTAACTCACTTTAAACTCCATTTACCACAGAATCCAGATTTAACCTTCCAACCCTCAAAGCCTCACTCTTTTTCCACTCATAACACCACATTCTCACTTTCCAAGCCTAGGTTAACTCTACCTTTCATCTCTAACAGTTTTCCATGAGCAATTTCAGCATATAAACATCACAAACATCATCACAAAAACCCTAAAACAGAATGGCTATGTCTAACTCATCCCAACATGGCAATTTCAACAAGCTTTCAACAAATGTCTTCACAAATAATCATCACACAGCAGAAACCTAGCAAGACTACCCATCATATCTCCCAAAACCCCATACCCACGAAAATTAAAGGAGAAAGAAGTCCACCCAAACCTGAATTTTCGAAGTCCCACTCGTAGCCACGCACTTCACGACCCCGAAAATGCCCTCCTTTCACGATTTGGGGCAGAAATGATGGCCAAAGGTTGAAGCTTTGCTTGGAGCTTCAATGGAGAATGAAGAAGAAGAAAATGGCAACGTGAGGGAGAGAGAGAGCTGTCTGAAAAGTGTGCGGGCTGAGTGAAGAGAGAGAAAAACTTTTTGGTTTTAAATAAAAGGGTTTTCTCTTTTTCTATTATTTTATTCAAGCTCTGCCACATGTCCCTATTTGAGTGGAGCCAAAAGGGCCCACTTTCCCTTTTTACTGTGACCCACACTCAGCCACAAAAGTGAGAAAAATCTGACCTTTCAAACGCTAAAATCCTGCCTCGGTTTGCGTGCCGTTTCTCTGGTTCCAGTTTCTCGCGTTTCTCTGCGTCCGTCGGGGCCAGTTTTCGAAAGTAACCAATATATATATCAAAATGCTCAGAATAAAACCCCGAGCGTGGTTCAGAGGTTGGTTTCGTTAAATTTTAAGTCACACGCAAAACGATGATTTTTAAACTAATTAATTAAGAATTAACCCATAACCTCCCAGTTATGGATTTCTCTTCCTTAATTAGCCTAACCCGCATATCTTGCCCCCACTATTCCTACTTCTACCAAGAACATATACGCATATACACTGAATAATACTTATATATATATATATATATATATATATATATAATCATTCAAAATACATCGTTTCAAAAAATTCCGGGTAGTAATTTCCAGGATGTTACAATAACGGACAAATGCAGGAACGATATGTTCATTATGATGTTATGAAGAGATGCTTATGCGATGCATGATATGAATGCATTTTACGGACATGAGAGCCCGGGAAATTATCTCTTCTTACTTGCGCATTTGGGGGCGCAGTGCCCCATGTGTACAATTAAGATGGTGATATGGACCTTCCGGCTTCCCGGGACAAAGGACGAGACCAACATACAATGCATGCTAGAGATAAAATGCGGGAGTGACTTGATTCGCACTGATTTTTGGAGTAAAAATGTGGGATAAACTCATTTTTTTCATAAAGTTATAACTAGTCAAGATCTGAGCGACAATACAAACTTCCTAGCGGTTTCTAATCATATATAAGTCTATCATATGCTGACAATAGCTGAGAAGTCTGTGGATCTCCTCGGGGGCGGAGTAGGTGTCCGCCATTGCTTTGGCCTTGGCTAGCAATCGGGGAAGTTCTTGACTCCTGTTCAAAGTAAGAGAAAATTGGTCCATCCACATTGTTGTCTCTTGGTGCAATGAATCAATTACCCTTTCCCTTGCTTCCCTTTCTGCTGATATCTTGGCGTACTCATCCTCTAGCCTTTGCTCGTGAGTCGCCGCTAGATTTAGCTTCTCTTTGCACTCATCGATGATGGCCCACATATTCCCTTCAGTCTCTCTTAACTGTTGGGACAAATTTCTTTTCGACCTAAGGCAAGCCTTTAGCTCGTCCTTCAAGATCATGCCTTTGACCCGTGATGATTCCTTTCACCTCTTCGGAGCTTGAGCTCACTATTGCTGCCCTATAAAGCCCCTCAAAACTTGTTTTGGTCGTGTTTTTCCTTTCGGGCCTTCTTGGTTTCTCATTCCAAGGCTTCATCGGTGGCCATATTGACGTCCCTTAGTTCATCATACTCTCTTCAGACTTTGATGGCTATGGACTTGAACTTCTCTTTGACTACCCGGGCTCTTTCAAGCTTTGCCTTTAGGGCTTGTACCTCATCACTTTCTTCCGAAGCTTTAACCTCATTGTCTCTCACAGTCTTTAGATTTGGGAGCCAATCCAATCCTTGTGTCCGGACTCTCAGCCACTTATGACAGCCGCCGATGATCCCATTACTGCTTCCCCTAAGCTCTCTGTCCTTTCTTCACGCCGCATCCCATGCCTTGCGAACTCCTTGGAGTACCCTCGCGTTGTGGTCACTGAAACCCCGTGCGATGAAAGGCGTGATGCTTTCGTCTGATGGCACTCCTCTCATGGGGTAGCCAAGCTGTCTTATGGCGAGGACGGGATTATAATTAATACAACCCCTTGTTCCCATCAAGGGAACATTTGGACATCCTTCGCATGAAGATAGAATCATGATTCTTCCTTCCTTCTAGCGAGGGAACAAATTAACAGACGCCCCTCCATGCTAGCCAAGAGTTGGTCCCAGTTCGCCTTTCCTTGTTCGACGCGCGAGCGGTGACGTTGTAGCGGATAGACGGGCCTACCTTGTTGGAGAAAAAGGTGTGAAACCAGCCACACATAGAGAGCCAGTGCACAACAAACAATTCTTGCGCCACTCTTTTCACATCCCCGGTTGAACGTGTCATACATGGCCAAAATGGCGACGACCGGGCTTTCCTTGCCATGATGAAAGGCGAGGAAAGCGTCAATCACTGCTAGGTCCACTAACCCTTCCATATTCTGAAAGAGGACAACTCCAAAGATCAAAAGCGCCAAGATGTCAATAAAAGAAAGCCCATTTGCCTTGATTTTCCAAGGCCTTTGCCCTTTCCTCCAACACTTCCTTGGTACTCCGACTACCCCATTCCTGTTTTGCTTTACCTGGTCCAACTCTTGTGCTGAGATTTTCACTACCTTGGCAACTCTTGTCGTGGAAGGATAGAACCTAGAGAAAAGATATGGCTTCTGTCATACCCTAATTTCGTCCGGGGACCTTTGCTTGATGACGTGCGACCATTCTTTGGTCCTCGTGAGGTGCTTAGCACCCATCATTAGGCAATTTGTGAAATTCCAGGAGATGCCGAAAAACCAAAAAGATATTGATGCACAATCCGTAAGTTTCCGTGACACACCGGAAATCAAATGGAAGCATCGTTGCATAATTAAGTGAGGTTCCGTAACATTCCGTAAGTCAAAAAGGGGATGATTATGTAATCCGCAAGGTTCCGTAACATTACGGAAAGAAAACAAGTATCGTTACGAAATTCGTAAGTTTCCGTAACTTTACGAAAAAAGAATCACCAAAAAACAGCAGAGGGGGGTGTACTTAGTAAAAATGGGGGTGCAAATAGCACCCAGGCCCATTTGGGCCCTCCAGAAGATTCCTCCAGAAGGCGGTTGCTTCTGGAGGAAGCAACCCTGCTCGCCTGGGCGAGCTGAGCTCGCCTGGGCGAGCTGGGCGGCAACCACCTCCCCTATTTTGCTATAAATAGGGGGGGAAGTGAAGAAGAAAGGGGTCCAGCCCCTTAGGCACTTCTCTCTCTTTCGAATTTGCTTGGAAAAATTGTTTCCGTGAAGAAAATCTAAGCCGAGGCGCTTCCGAAACGTTTCCGTAACGTTTTCCGTGAGGAATCTCGCAAAGGTTTCGATCGTTCTTCGACCGTTCTTCATTCGTTCTTCATCGTTCTTCGATCTTCAACGGGTAAGTACCTCGAACCAAGCTTTTCGATTCATTCTATGTACCCGTAGTGGTCCACATTGTGTTTCGTGCATTTTTATTCTCGTTTTGTTTACTTTTTATACCCCCTGTTGACGTGCTTAAACCATTTTACTTAAGTCATTTCTCGCTTAACTTAAAAATAAAATAAATTTCCACCGAACGTTTGAATTGTATTATCCATTAACTTCGGTTAAAATAAATTCCGACCGTTCGGTCGTGCCGTAACCACGTTGGAAATCAAAAAGAGGTAAAAAATAATATAATAATCAAAAAATATCTTTTAGTAAAATAAAGTGGAAAATCAATCGGACGTTTTCTCTTTGGGATTTCTCATTCTTAATCGAATTGATTAATAACTAAAGTGAAACTAAGGCTAAAATCAACTCGCCTAGTCAAGCTCGTCCACAAAAAAGGCTTTTGAAGTTTGTCATTTCAATTTCTCACTAAGTAAAATGGATCATTTTTAAGGTCCAACGCCTTAAAATGATCACCTCTTAAAATAAAAAAGAATCACTTGATAAGAAAGAACTACGTAGGTCTGAGTTCCTCATTGAGGATACGTAGGAGCAAAAGCCCCGCTTTTGTCGACCACCCCAAGAGATTGTTAATGGTCCAATGCCTTAACGTTTCTCTCCTTTCAAAAACAAGAGATCGTTAACGGTCCAAAGCCTTAACGTTTCTCCCCTTTCAAAATCAAAAGACCGTTTAATGGTTCAACACCTTAAATGACCTTTTGTTCAATAAAAACATATTTTGCAAAAAAAGACAAAAACAACTTAACCAAACACTTTGTTCCGAAAGAACTACGTAGGTCTGATTTCCTCATCACAAATTGAGGAATACGTAGGAGCAAAGGGAAACACCCTTGTCGACCACAAAAAAGAAAAAAATATAAAAAGGGTATAAAGGATATAAGAACATAAAAGGGAACATAAAAATCAAAGTCATGTTTGCACATTCGATTAAAGGCTGCCGTCCCTTGGGACGGGCGTGTGGGGTGCTAATACCTTCCCCGTGCGTAAATACAACTCCCGAACCTTTCACTAAAAAGTTCGTAGATCTCGTCTTTTCCGGTTTTTCCGACGTTTTCCTCCAATAAACGTTGGTGGCGACTCCGCGCGTATTCCTTTCGTGGAACACGCATCCCGCGAGTCACGCGTCGCCCTCCCGCCGAAGGGTAGGTTGCGACAGTTGGCGACTCCACTGGGGACTGTTTTTAGAGAGTTAGGCCATTTAATTTTGTGCAATGTTTTACCGTGACTTACCCCTTGTTGGTTTCCTTTCATTATGTTCTTGTGTATATAAACTCTTTGTCGCTTTTAGTGCGTTTTGAATGTATGCATGAAGTAAATATTTATTCATTTGATGCACACAAACACCAACACTATTTGCACACACTGTGAGTGAAAAAGGGCCCTATACCCGGGTTCATGGGAGCATAAGGAGTGGAGGTGAATCTGTGATCATGCTAGGTCTCCGACTTGCTTGATTACAGTGAACCCTCATCTAGAGCTTTTCTCTTTGAAAACCTATTGTTGCTAGTAGTCCCTACTGCTACAATATGTTCTTCAAAGGGGATGATACCTCTAGAAGCCATCAAGAGAGATATAACTACCTTGGGGATTATTGCTAAATGCCTAGTTAGTTCTCTCCCTTATAGGTCCCTTAAATAGGGGCACGAAGCAAACACGCTGCGTGCCATTTTTCACACTGCCATGCATGAGTATCATATACCCTTTTGTTTATGTTCGGTAAATATTGTCATACTGTGCACATTCCAGCATTGTGTCTTTTGCATAGGCATTGCATATGGGTTCTTTCTTGATCCCTACTGTAAACAAACCAACGGAGGGTCCGTGTCGCCTTCTTAAAAAACGTGCGTTGGGGCATTTCGCTACCCCTAGACGTCGTATCTAAGAAGGGGACAAATTCCCCGGACCCCCGCATTCCTAGATTGCATCTGTGTCATATGCATTCCATCATGCATTCATCCATCCCACCCATAAGATATCGGAGTTTTGATTTGCACCAGCTTTTGTCTCACTTTAGTAAGCATGGGAACAAATCAAACCGGCAAGAGGTTCTACCAAGTCAAGGTCAAAAGCCTAGATACCATCAGCATCAAGGAATTAGGGCGGTTGATGGAACCCCTCCAAATGCAAGCCTTCCGCAAGACTTACGGAAAGATCTTAGAGTTGACCATAGCAGAGGTGTCCATAGAAGCCATTGCATCACTTACCCAATACTACGACCAGCCTTTGAGGTGCTTCACATTCGCAGACTTCCAATTAGTACCAACCATTGAAGAATTTGAGGAAATTCTAGGATGTCCTCTCGGGGGAAGAAAACCATATCTTTCCTCCGGGTGTCTCCCCTCTTTGAGCAGAATTGCAACTGTGGTCAAGGATTCAGCAAGAGGTTTGGACCGCATAAAACAGACTCGGAACGGCATAGCGGGCCTACCACAGAAGTACCTAGAAGACAAGGCGAGGGGTATGGCCAATCAAGGAGACTGGGTCCCGTTTATGGATGTGTTAGCTTTGCTAATTTTTGGGGTCGTCCTCTTTCCAAACGTGGATGGTTTGATAGACCTAGTAGCAATCGACGCTTTCCTTGCCTACCACCATAGCAAGGAAAGTCCAGTGGTAGCTGTCTTGGCAGATCTATTTGACACATTTGACCGAAGGTGCGAAAAGAGTAGCGCACGGATCATCTGTTGCTTACCCGCCCTCTGTGTTTGGTTGGTTTCACACTTGTTCCAACAAGACACAAGACATCCATGTCCGCTCTTGAGCCATCGCTCGTGTACTGAAAAGAGGAGAATAGATTGGGACCAGCTCTTGGCCGGGATAGGAGGTAGAACAATCAGTTGGTTCCCCCGATGGAAGGAAGGAAAAGAAGGAGTCCTTTTCTCATGTGGAAGATACCCAAACATTCCGTTGGTAGGAACGAGGGGTTGTATTAACTACAATCCCGCGCTCGCTATAAGACAACTAGGGTACCCCATGAGGGGAGCACCGACGGAAGAAAGCATGTCTCCTTTCCTTGTGAGGGATTTCGGCGCACAAAATTCCAAGACTATACAAAGAATCCATAAGGCATGGGAAACCCCGTTAGGGAAAGATCAAGAGCTTAGAGGCATTCGTAATGGCATCATTGGTGGGTACCACGAATGGCTGAAAGTTCATATACGAGGTTTAGATTGGCTCGCCAAGTTAAAAGTCGTCAGTGAAGAGAATTTTGAAGCACCGGAAGAAGACAAAGAAGTCCAAGCTCTCAAAAGCGAGTTAGGAAAGGCAAAACTTGCCAAGGAGAAGTTCAAGTTGGCCGCTACACACGTTCGGAAGGAGTGTGCCGGGTTACGGGAAGAGAATGCAATTATCGCAAGAGCCCTTGAACAAGAGACCAAGAGGGCTCGCAAGGAAGAGTATGGCCGGAACAAATTTCGCGGAGCTCTATGGGGTAGCAATAGTGAACTCAAGTTGCGAAGGGAAGAAAGGGACCAGTCGCGAGCACATGGCATGGTTTTGAAAGAGGAGTTAGTTGCCTGTTCAAGGTCCAAAAGAAGCTTGTCTCAGCGTTTATGCGAGACGGAGACCAACATGCTAGCTATCATCGCCAAGTACCAAGAAGAGTTAGGTCTAGCCGCGGCCCACGAGCATAGGATTGCGGACGAATATGCCCAAGTATACGCGGAAAAAGAGGCTAGAGGAAGGGTGATCGACTCTTTACACCAAGAGGCAACCATGTGGATGGATCGGTTTGCTCTTACCTTGAACGGGAGTCAAGAACTTCCCCGATTGTTAGCCAAGGCCAAGGCGATGGCAGACACCTACTCCGCCCCCGAAGAGATTCATGGGCTTCTCGGCTATTGTCAGCATATGATAGACTTAATGGCCCACATAATTAGAAATCGTTAGGAAACTTGTATGGTCTCTAAGAACTTGACTAGATACGACTTCCTTTTTGAAATAAAATGAGTTGGTCCCATGTTTCTACTCCAAAAAGCTTGTGCAAATCAAATCATTCCCGCATTTTATCTCTAGCATGCATTGTATGTGGGTCTCGTCCTTTGTCATGGGAAGCCGGAAGGTCCATATCACCTTCTTAATTGTACACATGGGGCACTGCGCCCCCAAATGCGCAAGTAAGAAGAGATAATTTTCCGGGCTCTCGTGTCCGTAAAATGCATTCATATCATGCATCGCATAAGCATCTCTTCATAACATCATAATGGACATATCCTGCATTTGTCCGTTATCATATTCCGGCCTCACATTTTGCATGAGTCATGGCATCATCATGCATATGCGTTCAACAAACTTTTTGATCTGCAAAATTGCATACCATTTGTTTTCATGTTTGCTCATCCTTGTGTTTTCCTCTACAAAACAAAAACAAAAAAGGGGGAAGCGTGAAACTTCACACTACATTCTTAGTTTCATGTGTTAGGCACCACGAGCCAACCATGTTGGGATCATAAACCCATTTCACTTAAAAACAAAATAATTGAACATGGTACCTAATGCATGGTTAACTAGGAAATGGTGTTTCTTCGGGCATCTCAATTTCATAATTACATTTTCCATGCATAAGCTTAAAGTATGCCCGAGTCATTCATCCCTATGAGATGTTGTTGAAGTATTGGCGATCAGAATTGCCATTCCTTGGATTATAGAGTTGAACCAAGCTCATGCTTTTACAAAAAGGTTCATCAAGTCAAGTTGAAATATGGAAGTAACCGTCTTGCAAAATTGGGGCAAAAGATGAATCGAGTCACATCACTGCTTCGTCTACTGCCAAACATATTTAGGATTATTGATGTCCTTGTTACTTCCAGTTTCACCTTGACAAAGATGTCATGGACCATGTTGAAAATCTAAATTGATTCAACCCCATATCTTGCGTAAAAATTCGCAATACTTCAACTGTACATCATTCGCATGCATCCATGCTTTTCATTGGTTGCATTGCTCGTTGCATTCTTTCCTTGAAAAATAAAATAAAATGAACTTAATCATTGTTATAAAAAAGAAAAAAACATGCTTTACGGCGTCCTCACCGAACTTGTGCTAGAGCTAGAGTAATGGGTGAAGTAGAGGAGATACAAGAGAAGATGAAGGCCGACATGGAGGCCATTAAAGAGAAAATGGCCACAATGATGGAGGCCATGATGAGCATGAAGAAGATAATGGAAGCCAATGCGGTTATAGTTGCCGCTACTAGCACTGTCGCTAAGGTGAACCCGATGCTCCCATCTAGCCTCAAGCAAATGAATCATCCAACCTCAAATATGGTAGGCAAAGATTTGGGAAGTACGGATGACCCCATGATGTGCAAATTCAAAACAAGCACGCCTTCCCGCCATATGGTTTGCCTCCCAAACTATACGCCACCCAATGTGGTGTACATTCCCAATGAGGATGTCAATAACTCCACTCCCATACTCATTAAGAGCCAACAACCTCAATCTGATCATGCACATGTCTCTCGACCCATGGAGGAGACACATGAAATTCCCCACCACGATCTAGCCAACTTCGAGCCTTGCCTCGGATATGCTGCTGAAGGGCAAGCAGTTGGTGGTATACCCCTGCAAAAATCTTTGGAGGGCCCTCAGTATCACCCACAACTGCACCTCTTGCATTCCACAGCGGTTAAAAACCCTCATGACTATGGCAGGAATGGGAAAGTTGGATTATCTAGAGGAAAGGCTCAGGGCCATTGAAGGAGGTGAAGATTATGCCTTTGCTAACCTAGAAGAGTTGTTCCTAATACCCAAACATGGTCATTCCCAAGTTCAAGGTGCCGGACTTTGGCAAGTACAAGGGGACTACTCGCTCCAAGAACCATCTAAAGATGTACTGTCGGAAGATGGGGGCATACGCAAAAGATGAGAAACTGCTGATACATTTTTCCTGAGAAAGTCTTACTAGGACAACTGTCGCCTGGTATGCTAACTTAGGAACTTTCTTGAGTCCATTCTTGGAAGGACCTAATGGTTGCCTTCATTAAGCAGTGTCAGTACAATTCTGATATGGCTCCGGATAGGATGCAACTACAAAAAGTGTGCAAAAAGGGGGCACGAATCTTTCAAAGAATACGCCCAAAGATGGAGAGACTTGGCAACTCAAGTAGCACCCCCAAAAACAGAGAAAGAGATTATCACAATGATAGTAGACACATGACCGGTGTTCTACTATGGAAAAGATGGTGGGCTGCGCACCCTCAAGCTTTGCAGATTTGGTCTTCGCCAGTGAAAGGATCAATGTGGGTCCGAAAAGAGGCAAATTTGATCATCCTACTAGGACGACTGAGAAAACTGGGGCAAATAAAGAGGGTGAGAAAGAGGGAGAAACCCATGCTGTGACTGCCATTCCTATACGGCCAAGTTTCCCACCAACCCAACAATGTCATTACTCAGTCAATAATAAACCTCCTCCTTACCCACCACCCAGTTATCCACAAAGGCCATCCCTAAATCAACCACAAAGCCTGTCTACCGCACTTCCAATGACGAAGACCACCTTTAGCACAAACCAAAAACATCAACCAAGAAGTGAATTTTGCAGCGAGAAAGCCTGTAGAATTCACCCCAATTCCAGTGTCCTATGCCAAACTTGATCCCATATCTACATGATAATTCAATGGTAGCCATAACCCTAGCCAAGGTTCATCAACCTCCATTTCTCCGAGAATACGACTCGAACGCAACGTGTGCTTGTCACGGAGAAGCCCCGGGGCGTTCCATTGAGCATGGTAGGGCTCTGAAGCGTAAGGTGCAAGGTCTAATTGATGCGGGCTGGCTGAAATTTGAGGAGAATTGCGTGTAAATCCTGACATTGACAAGAGATGCCACACATGGGGCAATTTTGAAAGCTGTTGTTAGGTGTCCCTAATGACTCATCAGGGTTTCCAAGTTTATGCCATTATTGTAAACCACAGCTACAATGTTAAATGAAATGGATAAAGTTGATATCTTTGTCCCTCACCCTCTCACAAACGCATGTTTGCTTATTCAACTTTCACCGGAATGTGGGTGTAAGCCATTGGTCTGTTTGCTCAAGCAACCTGCGCTCCTGAGTGTTGACTTCCAAGACCGTTCAATCAGAGATTACTCATCTTGCACGTTGGTGGGGGTGCCGTAAAACAACGAGCAAAGTTCAAAACAAATAAGTTTCAAAATAAAAAATAAAAAGGCATTTGATTGACTGTGTTTTCAAGTAAAAAATATAGACGTTCATGTGACCTCATTTTGTCTTTTTAGAGAGAAGTGAGTTATCAAGAATAGAATGTTGGACAAATGGCCTCAGTTACCTTGAGAAGAAGAGGGGATTGAATTAAGATACGAATATTATTCCCCAATTGAACTATCAATCTCTCTTTTCGGATTAAACAATGCACACAGGGATAACCCTTCCCTTGTGTTCAAGAATCCCCTACAACAAGAGATCCACGGTCTCTTAATCCCTTTTCAGAAAAAAGAAGAAGAGAAGAAGAGGTCTCTCGTAAAAGAGGTAGATTGTAAAATGAAGATCAATCAAAAATTCCTTATTGAATAAGCAAGTGGTTGACCAAGGAATCTTTTTGAGAGGATAAGACATTTCAGTTCAGAAAAACTCTTGATCTTTCGAGAGGATAAAACTGTTTGGGCAATGAAAACTCTCTTTAAAACATTTGAATGGCCATTCATAAAACATTTGAATAGATATGTCTCTTGGAAATTATTTTCTGAAAATCCCCTCTGGTAATCAATTACAAGACTTATGTAAACGATTACAGGTTTTAAAAATTTGAATTAAAACATTTTCAAACTGCTAGTAATCGATTACCAGAGAGCAAATCTCAATTTGAAAGGATAGAATTCCTTGGTCAAACCTTTTGCTTCTTCAATTTGGAAACTTCTTCCTAAGATTCTAGAGATCAACTTGATCATATATCTTGATTTTCTTGGATTCTTGTCTTGAATAAAACTTGGAAACACTTGATCCTTTGGCATCATCAAAACATCAAAACATCTTGCTTCTACATAGGAGTCATTAGACTTAATCCATCAACTGAAAGATCCTTCAACTATTTCTCTTCCTTGGAAAATTCTTTTTGCAAGAATCAACTGCTTCTTTCATTCTTCCTCACTACGAGGTCGTGAAAACAAGACAATGATTGGTACCTCAAAACCTTACACTGGGGCAATGAGGGGCACCGTGCATGAGCCTCAAGTGAACCTAGGGGCAGATTAGAAGTTCTCACCCAATAGGTTCCCTCCTACAAGGTCATGACGAAAGACAACGATTGGTACCTCAAAGCCTTACACTGGGGCAATGAGGGGCATCGTGCATGAGCCTCAAGTGAACCTAGGGGCAGATTAGAAGTTCTCACCCAATAGGTTCCCTCCTACAAGGTCATGACGAAAGACAACGATTGGTACCTCAAAGCCTTACACTGGGGCAATGAGGGGCATCGTGCATGAGCCTCAAGTGAACATAGGGGCAGATCAAAAGTTCTCACCTGTCGATGTTTTTAAACAAGAAAAAGAAAAGGGGGGACAAACCCTAGGATTTCAATGGATTGATCAAACATCAAACGACTCCATTGCCGTCACTCCAAAATGGTCAAGTGACTAAATCAAACAGAACATACACTCTGAGGGAGTTCCCAGAGAGATTTGCAAAAAGATAGGATAAGGTCGCATGAATTATCACCTCTTTCAAAAGGACAGTCAATCTGTGTTTTCCAAAAAAATTAAATCAAAATCACAAAATAGGGAAAGAATGTCATGAACATTGTACAACTTTCCATTACATTGCAATGTTTCAAATGAAGTCCGCATTTACCAAGTTTCACAACAAAGGTTGCATGCATCTGCATCCCTAAAAATCATGTTAACTGCACAGATTTCCTACATCTAAATGTCCAAATCTTGTGGATTTGGGATGATCGGCCCTCTCGATGAGTCGATCTCTTGCTTTCTCATAAGGGTGGACCATTGGGTACTTGTACCTATCACCTTGAGAGGACTACATGTCCTCGCCATCAGAGGACTGCATGTCCTCAACTTGAGAGGACTACATGTCCTCGCCATCAGAGGACCTCATGTCCTCGCCTTGAGAGGGCTGCCCGCCCTCACCTCCAGAGGACTACATGTCCTCGCCTTGAGAGGGCTACACGCCCTCACCTTGGGTACTAGTTACCCTCACCGTTGAGAGGACTACACGTCCTCGCCTTGAGAGGACTACACGTCCTCATCATCAGAGGGCTGCACGCCCTCACCTCCAGAGGACTACATGTCCTCGCCTTGAGAGGGCTACACGCCCTCACCTTGGGTACTAGTTACCCTCACCGTTGAGAGGACTACACGTCCTCGCCTTGAGAGGACTACACGTCCTCACCATCAGAGGACTGCACGCCCTTACCTCCAGAGGACTACATGTCCTCGCCTTGAGAGGGCTACACGCCCTCACCTTGGGTACTAGTTACCCTCACCGTTGAGAGGACTACACGTCCTCGCCTTGAGAGGACTACACGTCCTCATCATCAGAGGGCTGCACGCCCTCACCTCCAGAGGACTACATGTCCTCGCCTTGAGAGGGCTACACGCCCTCACCTTGGGTACTAGTTACCCTCACCGTTGAGAGGACTACACGTCCTCGCCTTGAGAGGACTACACGTCCTCACCATCAGAGGGCTGCACGCCCTTACCTCCAGAGGACTACATGTCCTCGCCTTGAGAGGGCTACACGCCCTCACCTTGGGTACTAGTTACCCTCACCTTCAGAGGACTACATGTCCTCGCCTTGAGAGGGCTACACGCCCTCACCTTGGGTACTAGTTACCCTCACCGTTGAGAGGACTACACGTCCTCGCCTTGAGAGGACTACACGTCCTCACCATCAGAGGGCTGCACGCCCTCACCTCCAGAGGACTACATGTCCTCGCCTTGAGAGGGCTACACGCCCTCACCTTGGGTACTAGTTACCCTCACCGTTGAGAGGACTACACGTCCTCGCCTTGAGAGGACTACACGTCCTCACCATCAGAGGGCTGCACGCCCTTACCTCCAGAGGACTACATGTCCTCGCCTTGAGAGGGCTACACGCCCTCACCTTGGGTACTAGTTACCCTCACCTTCAGAGGACTACATGTCCTCGCCTTGAGAGGGCTACACGCCCTCACCTTGGGTACTAGTTACCCTCACCGTTGAGAGGACTACACGTCCTCGCCTTGAGAGGACTACACGTCCTCATCATCAGAGGGCTGCACGCCCTCACCTCCAGAGGACTACATGTCCTCGCCTTGAGAGGGCTACACGCCCTCACCTTGGGTACTAGTTACCCTCACCGTTGAGAGGACTACACGTCCTCGCCTTGAGAGGACTACACGTCCTCACCATCAGAGGGCTGCACGCCCTTACCTCCAGAGGACTACATGTCCTCGCCTTGAGAGGGCTACACGCCCTCACCTTGGGTACTAGTTACCCTCACCGTTGAGAGGACTACACGTCCTCGCCTTGAGAGGACTACACGTCCTCATCATCAGAGGGCTGCACGCCCTCACCTCCAGAGGACTACATGTCCTCGCCTTGAGAGGGCTACACGTCCTCGCCTTCAAAGGGTCATGTACCTTCAACTTCAGAGGACTACATGTCCTCGCCGTCAAAGGGTCATGTGCCTTCACCTTTGTAGGGCTACACGCCCTCACCTTCAGAGGGCTGCACGCCCTTACCTCCAGAGGACTACATGTCCTCGCCTTGAGAGGGCTACACGCCCTCACCTTGGGTACTAGTTACCCTCACCTTCAGAGGACTACATGTCCTCGCCTTGAGAGGGCTACACGCCCTCACCTTGGGTACTAGTTACCCTCACCGTTGAGAGGACTACACGTCCTCACCATCAGAGGGCTGCACGCCCTTACCTCCAGAGGACTACATGTCCTCGCCTTGAGAGGGCTACACGCCCTCACCTTGGGTACTAGTTACCCTCACCGTTGAGAGGACTACACGTCCTCGCCTTGAGAGGACTACACGTCCTCATCATCAGAGGGCTGCACGCCCTCACCTCCAGAGGACTACATGTCCTCGCCTTGAGAGGGCTACACGCCCTCACCTTGGGTACTAGTTACCCTCACCGTTGAGAGGACTACACGTCCTCGCCTTGAGAGGGCTACACGTCCTCACCATCAGAGGGCTGCACGCCCTTACCTCCAGAGGACTACATGTCCTCGCCTTGAGAGGGCTACACGCCCTCACCTTGGGTACTAGTTACCCTCACCTTCAGAGGACTACATGTCCTCGCCTTGAGAGGGCTACACGCCCTCACCTTGGGTACTAGTTACCCTCACCGTTGAGAGGACTACACGTCCTCGCCTTGAGAGGACTACACGTCTTCATCATTAGAGGGCTGCACGCCCTCACCTCCAGAGGACTACATGTCCTCGCCTTGAGAGGGCTACACGCCCTCACCTTGGGTACTAGTTACCCTCACCGTTGAGAGGACTACACGTCCTCGCCTTGAGAGGACTACACGTCCTCACCATCAGAGGGCTGCACGCCCTTACCTCCAGAGGACTACATGTCCTCGCCTTGAGAGGGCTACACGCCCTCACCTTGGGTACTAGTTACCCTCACCTTCAGAGGACTACATGTCCTCGCCTTGAGAGGGCTACACGCCCTCACCTTGGGTACTAGTTACCCTCACCGTTGAGAGGACTACACGTCCTCGCCTTGAGAGGACTACACGTCCTCATCATCAGAGGGCTGCACGCCCTCACCTCCAGAGGACTACATGTCCTCGCCTTGAGAGGGCTACACGCCCTCACCTTGGGTACTAGTTACCTTCACCTTCAGAGGACTACACGTCCTCGCCTTCAAAGGGTCATGTACCTTCAACTTCAGAGGACTACATGTCCTCGCCGTCAAAGGGTCATGTGCCTTCACCTTTGTAGGGCTACACGCCCTCACCTTCAGAGGGCTGCACGCCCTTACCTCCAGAGGACTACAACACGCCCACATTGGGTACTAGTTACCCTCACCTTCAGAGGACTACATGTCCTCGCCTTGAGAGGGCTACACGCCCTCACCTTGGGTACTAGTTACCCTCACCGTTGAGAGGACTACACGTCCTCGCCTTGAGAGGACTACACGTCCTGACCATCAGAGGGCTGCACGCCCTTACCTCCAGAGGACTACATGTCCTCGCCTTGAGAGGGCTACACGCCCTCACCTTGGGTACTAGTTACCCTCACCGTTGAGAGGACTACACGTCCTCGCCTTGAGAGGACTACACGTCCTCATCATTAGAGGGCTGCACGCCCTCACCTCCAGAGGACTACATGTCCTCGCCTTGAGAGGGCTACACGCCCTCACCTTGGGTACTAGTTACCCTCACCGTTGAGAGGACTACACGTCCTCGCCTTGAGAGGACTACACGTCCTCACCATCAGAGGGCTGCACGCCCTTACCTCCAGAGGACTACATGTCCTCGCCTTGAGAGGGCTACACGCCCTCACCTTGGGTACTAGTTACCCTCACCTTCAGAGGACTACATGTCCTCGCCTTGAGAGGGCTACACGCCCTCACCTTGGGTACTAGTTACCCTCACCGTTGAGAGGACTACACGTCCTCGCCTTGAGAGGACTACACGTCCTCATCATCAGAGGGCTGCACGCCCTCACCTCCAGAGGACTACATGTCCTCGCCTTGAGAGGGCTACACGCCCTCACCTTGGGTACTAGTTACCCTCACCGTTGAGAGGACTACACGTCCTCGCCTTGAGAGGACTACACGTCCTCACCATCAGAGGGCTGCACGCCCTTACCTCCAGACTGACTACATGTCCTCGCCTTGAGAGGGCTACACGCCCTCACCTTGGGTACTAGTTACCCTCACCGTTGAGAGGACTACACGTCCTCGCCTTGAGAGGACTACACGTCCTCATCATCAGAGGGCTGCACGCCCTCACCTCCAGAGGACTACATGTCCTCGCCTTGAGAGGGCTACACGCCCTCACCTTGGGTACTAGTTACCTTCACCTTCAGAGGACTACACGTCCTCGCCTTCAAAGGGTCATGTACCTTCAACTTCAGAGGACTACATGTCCTCGCCGTCAAAGGGTCATGTGCCTTCACCTTTGTAGGGCTACACGCCCTCACCTTCAGAGGACTACACGTCCTCACCTCCAGAGGACTACACGCCCTCACCTTGAAAGGACTGCACGCCCTCATCTCCAGAGGACTGCACCTCCTCGCCTTGAGAGGGCTGCACGCCCTCACCTTTAGAGGGCTACGTGTCCTCATTTTCAGTGTGCTCGACATCCACACCTTAAAAGAATTTAAGGTCCTCTACCCTTAAATGCTTAACCGAGACTTGCACTCCCGGTTAAGGGACCAGTAGTTTCCTTTTAACGGTTCCTGGGCCCCCCCCCCTGATATTGGAGGAGGGCCAACTGTGCGAGCACAACCAGAGAGGGAGGCTATCACACAACTACTATGCATACCGGGGCAAGATTTCACCCGTGCCGCTGCAAAGAGACGAGTGCGGATCATGCGCACCAACATGACCACTCTTACACGGATATAGATGACATTGCTACTTAGCAACATTCTGCCCAGCGACCGCAACGCCAATCTCCCCTGCAAAAGTATCAGTTGGTCTGTGTCGTCCCGACATGGGTAAGTATGCATATAGTTCAACTGATTTCTGATACCATCTATTGTTTGCAGGGATCGCACCCACAAGACACCCAGTGGACCCGGAAAAGTCCAACAGGGCCCTGTGGTTTCCAGCTCTGGTTACGGGCCTCTATTAGTCCTATAGGGTGCCCGTACCCCCCCGGCAAGGTCATGTCATCATAGGTAAGTATGCACATCGCTCAACTGATTTCTGATGTCATCTATTGTTTGCAGGGATTGCGCCTGCAAGACACCCAGTGGACCCGAAGAAGTCCAACAGGGTCTTGGAGTTGTCAAGCTCTAATTACGGGTCTCTGTCAGTTCTACGGAGTACCTGTAACCTCCAGCAAGGGCATCAGGCCCCCTACTAATCGAGCTTTCATCAAGAAGTACTGCGCCCCCAGGCAGGCGCAGGGCGAAACACCACAACAGCATTGGGATGGCCGGTAGCGGGCAATAGACACACCGCCACCACCTCTAGAGTTAACCTCAGCTCATCCGCAAAAAGGTTAGAGCGTTGCCTACGACACATGGCCGACCAGCAGGCGACCAAATCCAAAGCCAAAGGTAAGCAAAGTACTAGGTCCGTGACCTACAAGCCATCATGCGTCCAGCTAAAGACGTTAAAGAAGCGCTACTAGGAGGCAACCTAGTACCTTTTGAATCTATGCTTGTTATTTGATCACTTTTCATAGTAGGACACACCTAGTTGCTCATGATCCTAGGAATTTAAATAAAACGAGCACAAGCTCGGAAGGTAGTCATACCTTACAAAACATATATATGTATGTTTAGGTAGAAAGATACCTTAGATATGCATGTATGTAAACAAAAAAACAATTCACAAAATATATATATGTATGTTTAGGTAGAAAGATACCTTAGATGTGCGTGTATGTAGCAAAAAAATACCTCGCAAAACATATATATGTATGTTTAGGTGGCAAGATACCTTGGATATGCATGTATATAGCAAAAATACCTCACAAAATATGCAGGTGTTTAGGTAGCAAAATACCTCATGAAAAAAAAAAAAAAAAAAAAAAAAAGAAATGAACAAATGAAAAAAAGAGAAAAAAGAAAAATAAGTTGTCTAGCTGAAAAGCCAACATGCTTTTGAAAAGAGATGACTTCCAACTTTTCTTTGAAAAAATTCATTGATCATAACCTATTTTTGAAAAAAAATGTGTATACACCTGAAGGGTGAATGCTGTGAAAGTTTTCCCGGACGCCCAAAATGGACTCGGATGAATGCACAAATTGATAAAAGAACATATTTTGGAAACATTGGGTTGATTTAAAATAGAGGAAATAAATCCTGAGCCCTAGCATCACATGACCATAAAATTTTGACACTTGAGTGTCCGCATAGGTGCATGCATGACCAGTTTTGCATGAAGTTTCCAAATCATCATTTTTGCATTTGTGTCATGGAAATAATGTGGGGCATCCCTTTTATCCTTGAACCAAACCAAACCCTGACATGTATCATGTCTAGCCATTCTACAAACCTTGATCCAAAATCATGACTCACTATAATCCTTACCCTCGGAAGCAAAAAAAGGAAAGAAGGAAATTTTCCAATCAAAGAGAAAGCAAAAAGAAAAGAAAGGAAATTCCCAATCAAAGAGTGGGAGAAAGCAAAAAGAAAAGAAAGGAAATTCCCAATCAAAGAGTGGGGGAAAGCAAAAAGAAAAGAAAGAAAATTCCCAACCAAAGAATGGGAGAAAGTAAAAAAGGAAGGAAAGAAAGTTCTTGATCAAAGAAACTAGAAGAAATGTGCAGAAAGGTCTTTTGACCAGACAATATCTGAACAATACAGAATTGTCGCCAAATGAACAAAAAAGAAGGAAAGGAAACCACGACCTAAAATGGTCTTCTCCCTTTGATTACCAACCAAAATCCCGTGCGCTAGCGACCTTTTTTCTCGCCCCGCACTAAACAAAAAAACAGAAAAAGAAAAAGCCAGAAAAATCAAAAGCCAAAAACACACAAAAGCCGAAAGAAGAAACCACCAAAAGAACCCATTCCCAAGGGAAGCCCTATTGATCCATGATCACGCGTGTAATTTTTGATTTGATAGGAAATAATTTGCAAAGTCAAGTCATGACATATCTATGGTTCGGAATTAGGATGAAACACTTACCTGTGCGAGATTGATACACTTTGAGTAGATTTCTTCTATTTTTGTCGAACCCAGTGTTTCCTCTAAATGGTCATTTAGAAACGAAATGCTAACATCCAAGATCTCATTTATGGTTATGGGGGATCCCATCAGCAGACTCTCCTTCCCTGGTAGGCGCATTGTTTGTCACTCAAAAAAGCATATGCTGCTCTAAATCAGTTGGAATATTTGTCTCTTTGCTAAAGCATGTTTGCATTTTAGTGGAGAAAACAACGAGACTTTTTCAAGTCTCACAAGTTATCCAGAACTACGTAGGTCTGAGTTCCTCATTGGAGGATACGTAGGAGCAAGAGCCTCGCTTTTGTCGACCACACCGCCTTTTGTTGCCATAACTCAAGAGCTGGTAGCCCGCGGAGATACCTTACGGTTATCCGCACCTCGTCATTCAGTGACCCCAAGTGTGATTGATGAGCAGAGGCCAATGTGGTCATCTGGCCTTTTCAGGAGATGTCAGCATTTTCCGATGGAGACTTTTCAAGTCTCACAAGTTATCCAGAACTACGTAGGTCTGAGTTCCTCATTGGAGGATACGTAGGAGCAAGAGCCTTGCTTTTGTCGGCCGCCCCATAATCTTTGTCATACTGACCCTGAGGTCATGTGACGTGCACCCATGATACGCGGAGATACCTTATGGTTATTCGCACCCTTTTGTCATCCAGAGGCGGCGGGCCCGATGACAAGCAGAGACCAAGTTTGGTCATTCTGCACCCATGATACGCGGAGATGCCTTATGGCTATTCGCACCCTTTTGTCATCCAGAGGCGGCGGGCCCGATGACAAGCAGAGACCAAGTTTGGTCATTCTGCACCCATGATACGCGGAGATGCCTTATGGCTATTCGCACCCTTTTGTCATCCAGAGGCGGCGGGCCCGATGACAAGCAGAGACCAAGTTTGGTCATTCTGCACCCATGATACGCGGAGATGCCTTATGGCTATTCGCACCCTTTTGTCATCCAGAGGCGGCGGGCCCGATGACAAGCAGAGACCAAGTTTGGTCATTCTGCACCCATGATACGCGGAGATGCCTTATGGCTATTCGCACCCTTTTGTCATCCAGAGGCGGCGGGCCCGATGACAAGCAGAGACCAAGTTTGGTCATTCTGCACCCATGATACGCGGAGATACCTTACGGTTATCCGCACCCCTTTGCCATTCAGACACAGTCGTGTCCGATGGCACGCAGAGACCAAGTTTGGTCATTCTGCATCCATGATACGCGGAGATACCTTATGGTTATTCGCACCCCTTTTGTCATCCAGAGGCGGCGGGCCCGATGACAAGCAGAGACCAAGTTTGGTCATTCTGCACCCATGATACGCGGAGATACCTTACGGTTATCCGCACCCCTTTGCCATTCAGACACAGTCGTGTCCGATGGCACGCAGAGACCAAGTTTGGTCATTCTGCACCCATGATACGCGGAGATACCTTACGGTTATCCGCACCCCTTTGCCATTCAGACACAGTCGTGTCCGATGGCACGCAGAGACCAAGTTTGGTCATTCTGCATCCATGATACGCGGAGATACCTTATGGTTATTCGCACCCCTTTTGTCATCCAGAGGCGGTGGGCCCGATGACAAGCAGAGACCAAGTTTGGTCATTCTGCACCCATGATACGCGGAGATACCTTACGGTTATCCGCACCCCTTTGCCATTCAGACACAGTCGTGTCCGATGGCAAGCAGAGACCAAGTTTGGTCATTCTGCACCCATGATACGCGAAGATACCTTACGGTTATCCGCACCCCTTTGCCATTCAGACACAGTCGTGTCCGATGGCAAGCAGAGACCAAGTTTGGTCATTCTGCACCCATGATACGCGGAGATACCTTATGGTTATTCGCACCCATTCTTTTGCTATCTGTAAGACAGAACGCTTGATAGCATGCAGGGGCTGACACAGTCTTCTGCACCTTTTGTTCCTCCGGGAACAACAAAGTCATTTACATGCGGAAATTTCATGGTCGCCCGCGACTCTCGTCAACCGAGAGGAGCGAAATTAGTGTCATACACTGATTTTCGGGGACCTTTGCTTGATGACATGTGACCATTCTTTGGTCCTTGTGAGGTGCTTGGCACCCATCATTAGGCAATTTGTGAAATCCTAGGAACGACAAGTCACGGTCACCCGCGACTCTCGTCAACCGAGAGGAGCGAAATTAGTGTCATACACTGATTTTCGGGGACCTTTGCTTGATGACATGTGACCATTCTTTGGTCCTTGTGAGGTGCTTGGCACCCATCATTAGGCAATTTGTGAAATTCTGGGAACAACAAGTCATTTGCATGTGGAGATCTTATGGTCACCCGCGACTCTCGTCAAATCGAGAGGGACGAAATTAGTGTCTTATCTTTACTTTTCTTTTATCTCCAATAAAAGACAAGTAAAGAGGGGCAACTGTCATACCCTAATTTCGTCCGGGGACCTTTGCTTGATGACGTGCGACCATTCTTTGGTCCTCGTGAGGTGCTTAGCACCCATCATTAGGCAATTTGTGAAATTCCAGGAGATGCCGAAAAACCAAAAAGATATTGATGCACAATCCGTAAGTTTCCGTGACACACCGGAAATCAAATGGAAGCATCGTTGCATAATTAAGTGAGGTTCCGTAACATTCCGTAAGTCAAAAAGGGGATGATTATGTAATCCGCAAGGTTCCGTAACATTACGGAAAGAAAACAAGTATCGTTACGAAATTCGTAAGTTTCCGTAACTTTACGAAAAAAGAATCACCAAAAAACAGCAGAGGGGGGTGTACTTAGTAAAAATGGGGGTGCAAATAGCACCCAGGCCCATTTGGGCCCTCCAGAAGATTCCTCCAGAAGGCGGTTGCTTCTGGAGGAAGCAACCCTGCTCGCCTGGGCGAGCTGGGCGGCAACCACCTCCCCTATTTTGCTATAAATAGGGGAGGAAGTGAAGAAGAAAGGGGTCCAGCCCCTTAGGCACTTCTCTCTCTTTCGAATTTGCTTGGAAAAATTGTTTCCGTGAAGAAAATCTAAGCCGAGGCGCTTCCGAAACGTTTCCGTAACGTTTTCCGTGAGGAATCTCGCAAAGGTTTCGATCGTTCTTCGACCGTTCTTCATTCGTTCTTCATCGTTCTTCGATCTTCAACGGGTAAGTACCTCGAACCAAGCTTTTCGATTCATTCTATGTACCCGTAGTGGTCCACATTGTGTTTCGTGCATTTTTATTCTCGTTTTGTTTACTTTTTATACCCCCTGTTGACGTGCTTAAACCATTTTACTTAAGTCGTTTCTCGCTTAACTTAAAAATAAAATAAATTTCCACCGAACGTTTGAATTGTATTATCCATTAACTTCGGTTAAAATAAATTCCGACCGTTCGGTCGTGCCGTAACCACGTTGGAAATCAAAAAGAGGTAAAAAATAATATAATAATCAAAAAATATCTTTTAGTAAAATAAAGTGGAAAATCAATCGGACGTTTTCTCTTTGGGATTTCTCATTCTTAATCGAATTGATTAATAACTAAAGTGAAACTAAGGCTAAAATCAACTCGCCTAGTCAAGCTCGTCCACAAAAAAGGCTTTTGATGTTTGTCATTTCAATTTCTCACTAAGTAAAATGGATCATTTTTAAGGTCCAACGCCTTAAAATGATCACCTCTTAAAATAAAAAAGAATCACTTGATAAGAAAGAACTACGTAGGTCTGAGTTCCTCATTGAGGATACGTAGGAGCAAAAGCCCCGCTTTTGTCGACCACCCCAAGAGATCGTTAATGGTCCAATGCCTTAACGTTTCTCTCCTTTCAAAAACAAGAGATCGTTAACGGTCCAAAGCCTTAACGTTTCTCCCCTTTCAAAATCAAAAGACCGTTTAATGGTTCAACACCTTAAATGACCTTTTGTTCAATAAAAACATATTTTGCAAAAAAAGACAAAAACAACTTAACCAAACACTTTGTTCCGAAAGAACTACGTAGGTCTGATTTCCTCATCACAAATTGAGGAATACGTAGGAGCAAAGGGAAACACCCTTGTCGACCACAAAAAAGAAAAAAATATAAAAAGGGTATAAAGGATATAAGAACATAAAAGGGAACATAAAAATCAAAGTCATGTTTGCACATTCGATTAAAGGCTGCCGTCCCTTGGGACGGGCGTGTGGGGTGCTAATACCTTCCCCGTGCGTAAATACAACTCCCGAACCTTTCACTAAAAAGTTCGTAGATCTCGTCTTTTCCGGTTTTTCCGACGTTTTCCTCCAATAAACGTTGGTGGCGACTCCGCGCGTATTCCTTTCGTGGAACACGCATCCCGCAAGTCACGCGTCGCCCTCCCGCCGAAGGGTAGGTTGCGACAGCTTCCTTCCTCCCAGTGGGCATCCCAGGATTTCTTCAAACTCTTTCACAGTCGGAACTAGCTGGAAGTCCTCGAATGTGAAGCACCTTAGGGGCTGGTCATAATACTGGGAAAGGGATGCAATTGGTTCCATGGAGACTTCTACCCTAGCTAGGTCCCAAATCTTACCGTAGGCTTTGCAGAAGGCTTGCCGTTGAAGTTGACCCATTAATTGCCCCAACTCTCGTAAACTAGTGACCTCTAAGCTCTTGATTTTGACTTGATAGAACCTCTTTTTAAGCGAAGGCTTTTGACTCGATCCCATGTTTTACTAAAGTGAAATAAAATCTAGTGCGAATCAAAACTCCGACATCTATCATGGGTGGAATGGATGAATGCATGAAGAAATGCATATGACACAGATGCAATTTACGAATACGGGAGCCCGAGAAATTGTTTCCTTCTTGGATACAACGTTTGGGCAGCATGGCACCCAACGTATGTTTTTCAGAAGGCAACACGGACCCTCCATCGGTTTGCTAAAGTGAGGGGGATCAAAGAAGAAACCCACGCATGATGCATATGCGAAAGGCACAACACGGGGATGTACATAGTACGACAATATTCACAAACAAATATAAGCAAAAGGGTATATGATACTTATGCATGGCAGTGTGAAAAATGGCACGCAGCGTGTTTGCTCCGTGCCCCTATTTAAGGGACCTATAAGGGAGAGAGCTAACTAGGCTTTTAGTAATAACCCCCAAGGTAGTCATATCTCTCTTGATGGCTTCTAGAGGTATCATCCCCTTCGAAGAACATACTGCAGCAGTAGGGACTACTAGCAACAATATGATTTCAAAGAGAAAAACTCTAGATGAGGGTTCACTGTAATCAAGCAAGTCGGAGACCTAGCATGATCACGGATTCACCTCCACTCCTTATGTTCCCACGAACCCGGGTATAGGGCCCTTTTTCAACTCACCGTGTGTGCAAATAGTGTTAGTGTTTGTGTGCATCAAATGAATAAATGTTTACCTCAAGCATACAAAAATGCACTAAAAGCATCAAAGAATTATATATACAAGAACATAATGAAGGAAAACCAACAAAGGAGTAAGTCATGGTAAAACATTGCACAAGATAAAATGGCCTAACTCTCTAAAAACTGTCCCCAGTGGAGTCGCCAACTGTCGCAACCTACCCTTCGGCGGGAGGGCGACGCGAGACTCGCGGGATGCGTGTTCCATGAAAGGAATACGCGCAGAGTCGCCACCAACGTTTATTTGAGGAAAATGTCGGAAAAACCGGAAAAGACGTGATCTACGAACTTTTAAGTGAAAGGTTCGGGAGTTGTATTTACGCACGGAGAAGGTGTTAGCACCCCACACGTCCGTCCCAAGGGACGGCAGCCTTTTAATCGAATGTGCAAACATGACCTTGATTTTTATGTTCCCTTTCTATGTCTTTATATCCTTTATACCCTTTTTATATTTTTTTCTTTTTGTGGTCGACAAGGGTGTTTCCCTTTGCTCCTACGTATTCCTCAATTGCGATGAGGAAATCAGACCTACGTAGTTCTTTTTTATCAAGTGATTCTTTTTTACTTAAGAGGTGATCATTTTAAGGCGTTGGACCTTGAAAATGATCCATTTTACTTAGTAAGAATGAGAAATCCCAAAGAGAAAACGTCCGATTGATTTTCCGCTTTATTTTACTAAAAAAGATGTTTTTTGATTATTATATTATTTTTTACCTCTTTTTTTATTTCCAACGTGGTTACGGCACGACCGAACGGTCGGAATTCATTTTAACCGAAGTTAACGGATAATACAATTCAAACGTTCGGTGGAAATTTATTTTATTTTTAAGTTAAGCGAGAAATGACTTAAGTAAAATGGCTTAAGCATGTCAAAAGGGGGTATAAAAAAGTAAATGAAATGAGAATAAAAATACACGAAACACAATGTGGACCACCATGGGTACATAGAATGAATCGAAAAGCTTGGTTCGAGCTACTTACCCGTTGAAGATCGAAGAACGATGAAGAACGAATGAAGAACGTCGAAGAACGTCGAAGAACGGTCGAAAACCTTCGCGAAATTCCTTATGGAAACGTTTCGGAAGCGCCTCGGCTTAGATTTTCTTCACGGAAACAATTTTTCCAAGCAAATTCGAAAGAGAGAGAAGTGCCTAAGGGGCTGAACCCCTTTCCTTCTCACTTCCTCCCCTATTTATAGCAAAATAGGGGAGATGCTTGCCGCCCAGCTCGCCCAGGCGAGCAGGGTTGCTTCCTCCAGAAGCAACAACCTTCTGGAGGAATATTCTGGAGGGCCCAAGTGGGCCTAGTTGCTATTTGCACCCCCATTTTTACTAAGTACACCCCCTTTGCTTTTTTTGGTGATTCTTTTTTCGTAAAGTTACGGAAACTTACGAATTTCGTAACAATACTTGTTTTCTTTCCGTAATGTTACAGAACCTTATGGATTACATAATCATCCCCTTTTTGACTTACGGAACGTTACGGAACCTCACTTATTTGTGCAACGATGCTTCCATTTGATTTCCGGTGTGTCACGGAACCTTACGGATTGTGCATCAATATTTTCTTTTGTTTTTTCGGCATGTCCCGGAATTTCACAAATTGCCTAATGATGGGTGCCAAGCACCTCACAAGGACCAAAGAAAAGTCGCATGTCATCAAGCAAAGGTCCCCGGACGAAATTAGGGTATGACACGTTGGAAGCTTTTACCCAATAAACTGCCCCAAATTTGGGGCAAATTGCTTTGAACCAAATTTTTCCTTGTGCTTATTAACTCCTATATGTGCTATTATTTCTTACCGTTGGAAGCTTTCACCCAATAAACTCCCTTAAATTTGGGGCAAATTGCTTTGAACCAAAATTTTCCTTTCATGAATGATGCTCTCTTACAACCTAAGACAAGGTAGAAGGAGATAAACTGTACAGGCTCAAGGTTCAATCAAACAATCATACTTTCAGCTCAAACTGGGTGCAAGGCATAAATCATTCATACACAAGGTAAGCTTTTTGGCTAAGTGGCTACTTTCTATTACAACATGGCCTTCATCATCTTCAAACTCATGCATTCATTCCATATTCAGAGATTCATGCAAAAACCATTACTTACTGCTAGTCGTTCTCTCACAATTAAAGATCACACTGTCACCGGGTTGTGGCTAACGTGTTCCTTCACAATCAACCTGACAAACCAAATAACATATTCAGGCCTGATCCTAATTCCATGTTCTTTCTCTTCTAATGACTGCATGCTCATTCAAAGCATATGATTTGCGCATTCCAATTCACTCACATCATACAATCGATCCATTCCAATCAATCAACAAACACTGCTTTCCAAAATGAAACATCAACCACTGAATAATATAAGTGCACTGTTCAATCAAGCTTTTATACAAGCTACCAAACAAAATATAACTATGAACTGAAATTTAAAAACTGAACTGAAATTTAAAAACTGAAACATAAACATAAAATGTACTAAAGATAGAATAATATAAATTGTTCAAAGTGAAAGAAAATAAAAATCTTGATCCTGTCAATCATCTTGTGCAAGCTCATTCAGGTCCAGTGTTGGTGCAGATGATGGATCCTGAGAAAGAGGCAGGTCCAGCACTGGTGCAAATGATTCAGGCTGAGGAGATATAGCTGGATCAGCCTAAAAAATAAGGGGCTCTAGTGGAGAGGGCTCTGATGCTATAACATCCTCCTGAACCTATACAACCACTGGATCAGACTCTAAAGTGAATGGCTCAGGAGGTGTAGGCTTTGTGGCCTCTAGAATGTCCTCCTACTGATCCTGCTGAGGCTCCTGAGCTACGGAGGCCTCACCCCCTCCCAAAGGAGAAGGATGGACTCCTGGCCTGGCCACCTTCTACAGAAATTCTTCAACGGTCATAACCGGCCGCTGGTGGACCACATTCTGCTAGCTCTGCATGATCAGGAGCTGACCTTAATGCAGGCTCTGTAGTATATACAAGGAAGCCTCTGAACTCTGAGCGGGAAAACGTGTAAGAATTGGAGGAACTGGAGCTGTAGAAGTAGATGGGGGTAGATGCAGAGGGAGCTGAGGTAGAAGCATAAGCAGGGGCAAGAGCAGAAGATGGTGGGACCTCGGATCTCCTAGCCCTGGATTTCTGCGTTCCCCGAAAAGTGACCGAAGGGTCATTCAGGTTCCAACAATTCTTTTTAATATAAGCCAAATTAATGGCTGGGCTCAGAGATTCAAAGGTCAGAGAATTAGATGTGACTCCTCGGGCCTTGCACAAGGAAGTAATCAAGGTTGGAAAATCTAGCCTCGAGGTGTCATGCTGTGCGATGAGAGAAATCTGACCTGAGATAAGGCATCCCAAGTTTATATCCATCGTCATGACGAGCTCGTAGATTAACTTAGCCTTATCCAAAGTAATATCTGAAGTATGAGATGTCAGGGCAAAGTTAGAAAAAGATAGAACTCACCGAGACTAGGCGAGAGTAGTCAGGTTCTTCCTCAAGATCTTCAAAGGCAGCCCATCTGCATTTAGCTCAAATCCCCTCCCAGAGATACATAGACGGGATGCAAGCTCTTGAGGAACAAGCCTCAGATTAGCAAACCAGGAGTAGGCGGGCAAGCTTTCCCCTTCCTCTATGACCATTGGTGTCTTCAAGAAGGTGTTGAGGGCGTCAACATCAAATTTAATTAGGTGCCCTCGCACCCTCACCTGCTTAGGCGATTGGTCTTCAAGGTCATAGAGGTTAGCATAAAACTCTTTAACAATAGCAACATCAATGCTTCCCTCTGAGAAGTTAGTGAGCTCCTTATGCCAATTCCTCCTCTCAATTTCCCTTATGAATTCATCAAATTCTGTGATATACAACTTCACATTCCTTTCTAGAAGGATCTTTCGGCCAAGGACATTGTTTGCGTAGCGGTCCCAGGCATCTTGGGATACAAATCTTGATCTATCATACCTAGCCTAGGACGCTGAAGCTGGTGCTTTTCTTTTACGAGAAGCCATATGCAAAACAAAAGAATCAAATCACAAGATTAGACAGGAATTATTCAAATTGAAAAACAAAAAATAAAACTAAAATTAAAGATAGGGGCTTAGCGCGACAGATACACTTAGTGCGCTTTATGAAATTTTACTCCTGAGCTAAGTGCGATAGACACGCGCTTATCAGAATGTGCTTAGCGAGCAGGCTCGCTAAGCGCAATTCCACAAAATTTTTAGACAGAGAAAGATTAGAGCTTAGCGCGGCGAGGCACGCTTAGTGCAACTACTAAACAAGACAGCACAGGCTTAGCGAGCAGGCTCGCTAAGCCCAATTCTAAGAATTTTAAAACAGAGACATAATAGCACTTAGCGTGACATGCACGCTTACAGCCCAACAAAAACACAAAAATCCTAAGTGTCTGATACACAGTACTCGCTTAGCGCACAGTCATGCTTAGCGAGTTCAACAGATAACTCAACAAAGAAGATGAACGCGCTTAGCACGACAGCTGGGCTTAGCGCATTCATCTAGAAATCCAGAATCTTCAATAGAAGCAATGAACTCGCTTAGCGTAGCAAGGCACTCAGCACGTTCATTGTGATTTCCAAAAAACTAGGGGCTTCTCACCCCTTCTCATAGGCCCCTATTGGGCCATCAAACCCTAATCAAATCACGCACGCTGTGACTACAGTACAACCCTAAAAGTTATTCTAACTAACAACTAACCTAACACTAAGCATAAACAGAAATTCTACCTAACAATCACTAAGTTATCTATCCTAAGGTTGAAAACTTAGAACAAAAATGAAGTACAGTAAAGAAACTTACTTGGATTGTGTAGATGAATGCAAAGAAGAGCAAAGGTGCAAGAATGCAGGGCGATGAGCAAGGTGAGGGCAGATGTAGTGAGGCCTTAATGCACAAGAGTGAAATGGTAACTGCTTAAGGCAGTACCTTCATATTTTTTGGCTATTTCATATGGTGCACTTAGCGCAAAGATGCGCTTAGCGTGCCCATATGACATTAGAGTTTTAAAAGACATGCGCTTAGCACATCTGCTCGCTAAGCCCAATTCAAAATGTTAAAATTCCATAAGAGCTTTCGGGCTTAGCACGCAAGGTCGCGCTTAGCATTAAATACAACTTTGATTGGTCCTACAACTTGCACTTAGCCGCCAAAGGTTGTGCTTAGTAAATTAATGCTCATTAAATGCATTAGTAACCCACGCTTAGCGTGTCACTCGCGCTTAGTGCAATTCCAATAATTGCAATTCCAGAGAAGGAATTGCACTTAGCAAACGTTCACGCTAAACCCAATTCGAAAGAATTAAAATCCACAGAGGTTTTTGGGCTTAGCGCTAAGCACTTGCTTAGCGGGACCATCTAGCCAATGATCCGAGGTCAAGGCGCTTAGTGCGAACAACAGCTCGCTTAGCGCGCGAAGGAAATTGCACTTAGCAGAAGGGTTGCGCTTAGCGCGTGGAGCACAAAAAAATTTGTAAGTTATTTTTTTCTGTCCATCTCTTTACAAAACTTATAAACCCCCTTTTTCAATACTATACATGCTGAAAATACACAATCACAAGCAATCTAACTGAACTAAAATGTGCAACCTATAACCTGCAAAACAGATGAAGGTAAAGGTTGACTAGCATAAATTAAGTTGGCAACTTACTTAGTGTTTCAGTCAAAGCTTCAAGTTTCTTGGACAACAACTTATTTTGGGCCAACAAGGCATCTTGTGATGAAAGCTCCAATAAACTCTTCTTGGTAGGAATATGAACTCTATCATGCAAAATTGTGTGGTCACTGGCAGCCATATTTTCAATTAAGTCCATGGCTTCTTCAGGTGTCTTCAACTTAATTTTTCCTCCTGCAGAAGCGTCGAGTAACTACTTTGCCTGCGGCCGTAACCCATCAATGAATATGTTCTGCTGTATAGGCTCTAAAAAACCATGAGTGGCAGTTTTCCACAGCAAGCTACAGAATCTTTCTAATGCCTCACTCAAAGATTCATCGGGAAACTGATGGAATGAAGAAATTACAGCTTTTCCCTCTACAGTTTTAGACTCTAGGAAATAGTTTTTTAGAAACTTCTCAACAACCTCATCCTAGGTCTTTAAACTGTTGCCCTTGAATGAATGCAACCATCTCTTGGCCTCCCCAGATAAAGAAAATGAAAACAGGCAAGCCTAATAGCATCTTCAGGTACACCGGCAAGCTTGATAGTATTTCAAATCTCAATATACGTTGCCAAGTGTGGGTGTTGAGGAGTCAAATTTTGATTCGGTGAAATTTTAGGTGTAAATCCAGTTTGAACAAGTTTAAATTGATGTTATAGACTTGTGTGAGGTGAAAGTTTGCTTCAAATTTACCCTATTCTCAAACCTTGAAAATCCATTAAATTGAGGGGTTTTGGATACCTAGATTTTGAGTTGCTTTGGTCTGAAGCTTGTCCTTGGTTTAGACATGATCGGTACATGATTTGGGACTTTTAGGATTCAATTTGGGCAAAATTGGATGAGGGAAAGAGTGGTTTTCGAAATCTGCACTTTATGCAGAATTTTGCTGTTGAAATGTGCAGCATAATTTTGCATAAGTGCAGAAAAATGCTATGTATTTGCTGGTTGTGGAAAGAGTAGTACAGAATGAGTTCTGGATGTTTGCTAGTAGATCCCAACGGTCAAAATGTAGACTTATGTACTAGAGACTTCCAGGAAAAGTTTCGAGTCGATCCAACGGTTAACCAATTGGAACAAAGGAAATGTTACTGGGGTCTTTAAGTGAGAAAAAGCTGTGATTTTGGTTTGAGTTTTGGGCAGAGTTTTCTGCCTTTGCCCTGTTTTGCTTGGTTTGTTAGTTTGTGATAATTTGGATGTTGAATTACTAGGATGTTGGGGAAGCTTGGGAGAATTGATGGGGACCCGGTGTTGAGAGAAACGAGGATATGGGCTACGTGGGAGTACGTGAGCTCAGTTGGAGGTGGGCAACAGGGGATGGTGGGTTTATACGTGATTTGTGGATGTGGAAAACTTGTTTTGCACCATCGCCCGACCGCCACCTAGTACCACATGTGATGGGTACCCCATAATCCTACAAGCTTGAAACGAGGAAGTGTAGAAGGGTGAAACTTCCTGCTTTTATTCGTTGACCACAGAGTGGTACCTGGAGATATGTCGCGGGGGTCAAGAGACCTTGGGGACGTCAGGTGGGGTGCTATTGCCCACAACCAAGCTTGATCAATCCCGACCCAACCCGGGCATAGTCAGTCAGTGAGAACCTGTGATGTACCTAAACAGCCGAGCTCCTGGCAGTCAACAGATAAAAGGAACAAAGACCACAAAGCAAGGAGGCTTGTGTGCTGGCTGGCCAGCTGTGAATCTTGTGTGATATATGGGTTATGGCCTCTGGTAATCGATTACCAAGGGTGGGTAATTGATTACAAGGCTCAAAAGTGAAGGCAGGAAGCTAAGATGACCTCTGGTAATCGATTACCAAGGGGTGTAATCGATTACCAGGCTTGAAAACGAGGTCAGGAAGCTAGGAGAGCTTCTGGTAATCGATTACCAAGGGGTGTAATCGATTACCAGGCTTAAAGAGGGAACTGGAAGATTGTGGAGGCCTCTGGTAATTGATTACCAGTCTGTGTAATCGATTACACAGAGGAATGGGTCACTGGTAATCGATTACTAGGTATGTGTAATCGATTACACAGTGCCTTTTTCAGGTGTTCATGTCCTGAAGCTGTGTGATTCGAGTGTGGCCTCTGGTAATCGATTACCAATGCTGTGTAATCGATTACCAGAGATGAAAAGCCTAGAGATACCCCTTTTACTTGCATGTAGTGTTATGGGACGCATCGTGTTGCTACGTAGTTAGATATCGCGTGAAAGAGTCTACCCCTTTCTTTTCTTTCTTGTAGATCGTGATGGCGGCGCAGCTAATCCATGATCGAGTGGAGATGGAGTGCCTAGAGGGAGCTTGGGAGACCCTCGAAGGCAATACGAGGTGCCGATTTCAGGGCACGATTCGATTTACGGCTACTTCATTGGTGCATCCAAATGAACCCGCGCGCGCGCTTCAGCGTACTGTGGAGTGGATACTACCCACGCCTACACCATACCGTCTAGTGGAGCCAGTCCAAGTGATTGAGGTAACATCATCCGAGGAAGACCCTGAGGAGGATCTCGAAGAGCTACCTCCTGAGCCTGCTGTGGATGCTCTTGACTTTCTAGAGGGTGATGAGAACCCACTCCCTGAGGTGGATTCTCCCGAGGATGTCATGTCGGCATCCGAGGCAGACTCTACGGAGGATAGTGGCCCTGGAGAGATGGCGATCAGTGGAGGCTCTTCATCATAGTAAACAGTTCTATGGACTAGTTTTATATAATTTTTGAGGGTGGGTGTATCTAGGACTGACTGTTAGGTTTACTCTTTTGTTTTGTACGGGTAGACCTATTGTATAGGAATTTGATGATTGTATACATGTGGCTGAAGCTACTACAGTGGATACTTTTGCTCTGGATGACACTATGTATTTTGTAAAACTCCCATATTTTGGACAGCTTTAAATGATAAATGTACTTATGTTTAACCTTGTTATTTGAAAAGAAAGCATTACAAACTTTATTTACAAAAGAGTTACCGACCGTATTTTATTTTATTATTTTCACGTGACGACCTAAAGTAATGGCTGGTATACTCTTCCTTTGAAACAACAAAATAGTTTAGAGATTACGAGTGGTAAGAAAGAAATGACTTCGAATAGAGTTGTGAACTGGCCATTCAGGACTCTATAGGGAGGATTTTCCTTCTGAACCTAATTATTGTGAAGAGAGAGAGAAATGAAAAATAAAAAGAAGAAAAAAAGATTTACCATGGTTTTTGTTAATTATATCATTACTATTAAACCAGTCATTATTTTGGGGACGCCACAACAAGTAGAGGCTAACATGGTCGTTTGCCCACTTTGTCTAAGACTCCATGTCTGTCGACCGAGACTACTTTAGTCTCCCCCTCGTCATCTAGAGACAATCAGTTCCCATGACACGCAGAGACCAACATGGTCATCTGCACCATTTTTCGAGGACTGAATGTCTATCGATCGAGACTACTTCAGACTCCCCCTCGTTGTCTAGAGACAATCAGGTCCGAGCACACGTAGAGAGCAACATGGTCGTCTGCACCCACTGTCAAAGACTCAATGTCTATCGACTGAAACTACTTTAGTCTCCCCCTCGTCATCCAAAGACAATTAGGTCCGATGACACATAGAGACAACCTTGGTCATCTGCAGCCTTTTTGGAAGACTCAATGTCTATCAATCGAGACTACTTTAGTCTCCATATTGTCATCCCGACACAATCAGGTCTGATAACATGTAGAGACTAACATGGTCATCTGCAGCCTTTGTTGAAGACTCAATGGGTATCGTACGAGACAACTTTAGTCTCCCCCCCATCCTCCAAAGACAATCAGGTCCTATGACAAGCAGAAACCAACATGGTCGTCTACGCCCTTTGTCGAAGACTGGATGTCTATCGACCGAGACTACTTTAGTCTCTCCCTCATCGTCCAGAGACAATCAAGTCCGATGAAACGCACACACCAACATGGTCCTCTGCACCCTTTGTCGAAGACACCATGTCTATCGGCCGAGACTACTTTAGTCTCCCCCTTGTCATCCAGAGACATTCAAGTCCGATAACACGCACAGACCAACATGGTCGTCTGCAGCCTTTGCAAAAGACTCAATGAGTATCGTTCGAGACAACTTTAGTCTCCCCCTCCTCATCCAAAGACAATCAGGTCCGATGACACGTAGAGACCAACATGGTCATCTGCACCCTTTGTTGAAGACTCAATGTTTGTCGACCAAGACTACTATTTTCTCCATATTGTCATCTCGAGACACAAAGAGACCCACATGGTTGTATGCACCCATTGTCGAACACTGAATGTGTATCAACCGAGACTACTTTAGTCTCCCCCTCGTCATCGAGAGACAATCAGGTCCGATGACACATATAGACCAACATGGTCGTTTGCACCCTTTGTCGAAGACTCGATGTCTATCGACTGAGACTACTTTAGTCTCCATACTGTCATCCCGAGACAATCAAGTCCGATCACACGCAGACACCAACATGGTCGTCTACGCCCTTTGTCGAAGACTCCGTGTCTATCGACCGAGACTACTTTAGTCTACCCCTTGTCATCCAAAGACAATCAGGTCTGATGACACACAGAGATCAACATGGTCGTTTGCACCCTTTGTCGAGGACTGAATGTCTATTGACCGATAATACTTTAGACTCCCAATCGTTGTCCAGACATAGTCAGGTCCGAGCACAAGCAGAGACCATCATGGTCGTCTGCGCCCTTTGTCCAAGACTCCATGTCTATCGACCCAGACTACATTAGTCTACCTGTTGTCATCCAAAGACAATTAGGTCTGATGACACACAGAGATGAGCATGGTCGTCTGCGCCATTTGTGGAGGACTGAATGTCTATTGACTGAGAATACTTTAGACTCCCCCTCATTGTCCAGACACAATCAGGTCCGAGCGCACGCAGAGACCATCATGGTCGTCTGCACCCTTTGTTGAAGACTCGATGTCTATCGACTAAGACTACTTTAGTCTCCCCCTCGTCGTCTAGGGACAATAAGGTCCCATGACACAGAGACCAATATGGTCGTCTGCACCCTTTGTCGAAGACCCAATGTCTATCGACCGAGGCTAATTTAGTCTCCCCCTAGTCATCCAGAGACCATCAAGTCTAATGGCACGCAGAGGCCAACATGGTCGTGTGCACCCTTTCTCTAAGACTCCATGTCTGTCGACCGAGACTACTTTAGTCTCCATATTGTTATCTTGAGACAATCAAGTCCAATCACACGCAGACACCAACATGGGCGTCTACGCCCTTTGTCGAAAACTCCATGTCTATCGACCGAGACTACTTTAGTCTCCCCCTTGTTATCCAAAGACAATCAGGTCTGATGACACACAGAGATCAGCATGGTCGTCTGCACCCTTTATCGAAGACCCAATGTCTGTCGACTGAAACTAATTTAGTCTCCCCCTCGTCATCAAGAGACAATCAGGTCCGATGACACATAGAGACCAGCATTGTCGTCTGCACCCTTTGTCGAAGACTTAATGTCTATCGATCAAGACTACTTTAGTCTCCATATTTTCATCCTGAGACAACCAGGTCCGATAACACGCAGAGACCAACATGGTCATCTACAGCCTTTGTCAAAGACTCAATGGGTATCGCCCTCCTCATCCAAAGACAATGAGGTCCGATGACACGCAGAGACCGACATGGTCATCTGCACCGTTTGTTAAAGACTCAATGTTTGTCGACCGAGACTACTATTTTCTCCATATCGTCATCAAAAGACAATCAAGTGTGATGATACAAAGAGACCCACATGGTTGTCTGCACCCTTTGTCGAAGACTTAATGTGTATCGACCGAGACTACTTTAGTCTCTCCCTCGTCATCCAGAGACAATCAGGTTCGATGACATGCAGAGACCAACATGGTCGTCTTCACCCTTTGTCTAAGACTCGATGTCTATCGACTGAGACTACTTTAGACTCCATATTGTCAACCCGAGACAATCAAGTCTGATCACACACAGACACCAACATGGTTGTCTGCGCCCTTTGTTGAAGACTCCATGTCTATCGACCGAGACTACTTTAGTCTACCCCTTGTCATCCAAAGACAATCAGGTCTGATGACACACAGAGATCAACATTGTCGTCTACAATCTTTGTCGATGACCCAATGTCTATCGTTCGAGACTACTTTAGTCTCCCCCTCATCGTCTAGGGACAATAAGGTCCCATGACACGCAGAGACAAACATGGTAGTCTGCACCCTTTGTCGATGACCCAATGTCTATCGACATAGACTACTTTTGTTTCCCCCTAGTCATCCAGAGACAATCAATTCCAATGACACGCAGAACCCAATATGGTCGTCTGCACCCTTTGTCTAAGACTCCATATCTATCGATCGAGACTACTTTAGACTCCCCCTCGTTGTCCATAGACAATGAAATTCGAGCACACGCAGAGACCAACATGGTCATCTGCACCCTGTGTCGAAGACTCAATGTCTATCGACTGAAACTACTTTGGTCTCCCCCTTGTCATCCAGAGACAATCAGGTCCGATGACACATAGAGACCAACATGGTCGTCTGCAACCTTTGTCGAAGACTCAATGTCTATCGATCAAGACCACTTTAGTCTCCATATTGTCATCCCGAGACAATCAGGTCCGATAACACGTAGAGACAAATATGGTCGTCAACAGCCTTTGTCAAAAACTCAATGGGTATCGTCCAAGACGACTTTAGTCTCTCCCTTGTCATCCAGAGACAATTAGGTCCAATGGCACGCAGAGACCATCATTGTCGTCTGCACCCTTTGTCGAAGCCTCAATGTCTATCGACCAAGACTACTTTGGTCTCCATATTGTCATCCCGAGACAGTCAAGTCCAATGACATGCAGACACAAACATGGTGGTCTGCAGCCTTTGTCGAAGACTCCATGTCAATCGATCAAGACTTCTTTAGTCTCCGTATTGTCATCCAGAGATAATCAAGTCCAATGACACAAACACAAACGTGGTCACCTGCTCCCTTTGCGAAGACTCCATGTCTGTTGACCGAGACAACTTTAGTCTCCATATTGTCATCCTGATACAATCAAGTTCGATTACACGCAGACACCAACATCGTCGTCTGCACCCTTTTTCGAAGACTCCATGTTTGTTGACCAAGACTACTTTAGTCTCCATATTGTCATCCAGAGATAATCAAGTCTGATCACACACAGAGACCAACATGGTCATCAACACCCTTTCTCGAAGACTCAACGTCTATCGATCGAGACTACTTTAGTCTCCCCCTTGTCATCTAGAGACAATCAGGTCCGATAACACGAAGAGACCAACATGGTCATTTGTAGACTTTGTCGAAGACTCAATGTCTATCGTCCGAGACTACTTTAGTCTCCCCCTCATCATCCAAAGACAATCAGGTCTGATGACACGTAGAGACCAACATGGACATCTGCACCCTTTGTTGAAGAGTCAATGTGTGTCGACCGAGACTACTTTAGTCTCCATATCATCATCCAGAGATAATCAGGTCTGATTACACACAGAGGCCAACATGGTCGTCTGTACCCTTTGTCGAAGACTCAATATCTATCTACCGAGACTACTTCAGTCTCCCCCTCGTCATCAAGAGATAATCAGGTGTGCTGAAACATAGAGACCAACATGGTCGTTTGCAGCCTTTGTCGAAGACTCATTGTCTATTGATCGAGACTACTTTAGTCTCCCCCTCGTCATCCAAAGACAATCAAGTTCGATAATACATAGAGACCAACATGGTCCTCATCACCATTTGTGGAAGACTCAATGTCAGTCGATCGAGACTACTTTAGTCTCAATATCGTCATCCATAGACAATCACGTCTGATGGCACACAGAGACCTAGATGGTCGTCTGCACCATTTGTCGAAGACTCAACGTCTATCGACTGAGACTACTTTAGTCTCCCCCTCGTCATCCAGAGACAATTAGGTCCGATGACATGCAAACACCAACATGGTTGTCTGCACCATTTTTCGAAGACTCAATGTCTATTGACCCAGACTACTTTAGTCTTCCCCTCGTCATCCAGAGACAATCAGGTCCGATGACATACAGAGACCAACATGGTCGTCTGCTCCTTTTGTCAAAGACTTAATGTCTATCGACCAAGACTACTTTAGTCTCACCCTTGTCATCCAGAGAACATCAGGTCTGAGGACACGCAGAGACCAACATGGTCATTTGTACCCTTTTTCGAAGACTCAATGTCTATAGACTGAAACTACTTTTGTCTCCCCCTCGTCATCTAGAGACAATCAGGTCCGATGATATGCAGAGACCAACATGGTCGTCTGCAGCCTTTTTCAAAGACTCAATGTCTATCGATTGAGACTACTTTAGTCTCCATATTGATATCCCGAGATAACCAAGTCTGTTGACACGCAGACACCAACATAGTCATCTGCCCCCTTTATCGAAGACTCCATGTCTATTGACTGAGACTACTATAGTCTCCATATTGTCATCGAGACACAATCAGGTCTGATGACACGCAGAGAACAACATGTTCCTCTACACCATTTGTCAAAGACTCAATGTCTGTTGACTGAGACTACTTTGTTCTCCCCCTTGTCATCCAGAGACAATCAGGTCCGATAACACGCAAAGACCAACATGTTCGTCTATAGCCTTTATGAAGGACTCAATGTCTATCGTCTGAGACTAATTTAGTCTCCCCCTTGTCATCCAAAGACAATCAGGTCCAATGACATGCAGAGACCAACATGGTCGTCTGCACCCTTTGTTGAAGACTCAATGTCTATCGACGGAAACTACTTTAGTCTCCACCTTGTCATCCAAAGACAATCAAGTCTGACGATACGCAGAGACGAAAATGGTCGTTTGCACCCTTTGTGGAAGACTCAATGTTTGTCGACCATGACTACTTTGGTCTCCCCCTCGTCATCTTGAGACAATCAAGTTCGATGACATGCAGACACCAATTTTGTGAATGTTCTTTGTCGTTCTTCGTTTGTTCTCCATCGTTCGTCGATCTTCAACAGGTTAGTTTTCAATGTCGAAGCTTTGAATTCATTCTATGCACCCTTAAGGGTCCATTCTTGCTTTGTATGTTTTCATCTTCATCTTGTCTACTTTTGGTTTTCTTTGTCTTCATTTTAAGCGAATTTTGACCGATCATTTAAGTCATAATCTCACTTAATCAATGTTAAAATGAATGTCGACCGATCATTTGTGTTGTAATCTCATTTTATCGCCTTTAAAATAAAATTCAACCGATTGTTTATGTTGTAACCTCGGTTAATCATCAAAAAGGCAAGTTTCAACCAGACATTTACTTTGAAAGTTCTCTTTTAATGAGTTGAGAAATAACCAAGGGAAACTAAAGCTAAAATCAACTCACAAATCAAGCTTTGCCCGCAAAAAAGTCATTTGGAATCGTTTCAATGTCCAACGGCTTAAATGGTCATTTTACTTTTATCAGTTAAAATGAACCATTTAAAAGTCTAAAATAAACACCTCACGTAACTTTCTTGCTTTCTCAAAGAACTACATAGGTCTGAGTTCCTCATCGCAATTGAGGATATGTAGGAGCAAAAGCCCGCTTTTGTCGACCCCAAAAAGATAAAAAAATAAAAAAGGGATGATAAAATAAAATTGAAGTCATGATTTTACACATTTGATTAAAGGCTGCCGTCCCTTGTGACGGATGCGTGGGGTGCTAATACCTTCCCCGTGCGTAAAAACAACTCACGAACCTTTTATTATTAAAGTTCATAGACCCGCTTTTGGTTTTTCTAACGTTTTCCTCGAATAAACATTATGGCGAGTCTGCGCATTTTCCTTCCTTGGAAGACGCACCCATGAGCCTCGTGTCGCTCTCCTGTCGAAGGGTAGGTTGTGATAGTCATCCACCACCTTTACCATCCAGAGACAAGCAAGTCCGATGGCACGCAGAGACAAATATGGTCATCTGCTCCCTTTGTCGAAGACTCAATGTCTTTCGACCAAGACTATTAAAGTCTCCCCTTCGTCATCCAGAGACAATCAAGTTTGATGGCACGCGGAGACAAATATGGTCATTTGCCCCTCTTTGCTGAAGACTTAATGTCTTTCAACCAAGACTATTCTTAGTCTCCCTTTGTTATCCAAAGATGATCGAGTCCGATGGCATGTGGAGACCGTCATGGTCATTTGCTTTCATTGTTTTAAGACTACTTTAGTCTCCTTTACCATCCAGAGACAAGAAAGTCGATGGTATGGGGAGACGATGATGGTCATTCATTTTCAATTATTTCTAAGATTATTACAGTTTCCTCTGCCATCCAGAGGCAATCGAGTCCGATGGCATGCAGAGACCGTCATCGTCGTCCATTTTTTTTACTTTTAAGGCCTCAAGGCTTTTGTTGACATGCCTGATGCTTCTAACGCTTTTTCTTTTGACAGGTTTCGCTAATTGGGCTAGTGGTTAGTTGGGTGGAGAGATTGCTCGAACGAAATTAATGTCTTATCTTTACTTCCCTTTTATCTCCAATAAAAGATAAGTAAAGAGGGACAACTATTATACCCTAGTTTCGTCCGGGAACAATTGTTTGTCAACATGTGGATTTTCGCTAGCCAAGTTGAGCTGCTTAACACCAATTGTTGCGCAATCTGTAGGGTTTTGTGACGTTTTGAAAGGAAATAAGCAAAACACTAAAAATTGGGGCAAAATGGATAATTTGGGGGCATTCCTCAGCCCCTGGGCTCACCTAGGCCCATTAGAAAGCTTCAAGACGAAGCAACCAGCTCGCTTGGGTGAGCTGTGTTGCAACCTCCTCCCCTTATTTTTCTATGAATAGGCGTAGGGGGGTGAGGGGAAGGGATTTAGCATCCTTAGTAAGCATATTTCACTTAAATTAGTGAGAAGAAGGAGAAAAAAGAAGAAAAAACAAGGTCGAGGCCCTTCCTTAACGCTTCCGTGACGTTTCCGTGATCAATTCCATGAACTTTCTTCACCATTCTTCATCTGTTCTTCATCGTTCATTGTTCTTCGACTGGTTAGCTTTTGATTTCGAAGCTTTGAATTCATTCTATGCACCCTTAGGGGTCCATTCTTGCTTTGTATGTCTTCATCTTCATTCTTCTACCATCGATATTCTTTTTCTTTGTTTTAAACGAGTTTTGACCGATCGTTTAAACCATAATCTCACTTAATCAATGTTAAAATGAATTTCAACTGATCGTTTGTGTTGTAATCTCATTTAATCACCTTTAAAATTAAATTCAACCGATCGTTTATGCTGTAACCTCGATTAATCATAAAAAAGGTAAGCTTTAACCGGTCATTACGTTGAAAGTTCGCTTTTAATGAATTGAGAAATAACCAAGTGAAACCAAGGCTAAAATTAACTCACAAATCAAGCTTTGTCCATAAGAAAATTAGTTGAATCCGTTCAAAGGTCCAATTCCTTAATGGTCTCCTTTTTTACTTTTATCGGTTAAAATGAACCGTTTAAAAGTCTAAAATCAACACCCCGCATAACTTTCTTGCTTTTTAAAAGAACTTCATAGGTCTGAGTTCCTTATCGCAATTGAGGATACGTAGGAGCAAAAGCCCTGCTTTTGTTGACCCCAAAAAGATAAAAACATAAAAAGGGAAAATAAAATAAAATTGAAGTCATGATTCTTGCTTTTCAGAAAAAACATCAAATGCCTTCTGCTCTTATGCTCGATAGGACTTCAATGTCCTCCCTTTTTACAACTTCAAGGTCCTTTGTTTGGTGTTATAGGACTTCAATGTCCTTTTGCTTTTTCCAGTTTAAATTCTTTTGTTTTCTCTGGTGTCCGTTTTAGATGGCAAGGTCGCTCGAACGAAATTAGTGTCCTTATCTTTACTTCCCTTTTATATCCAATAAAAGATAAGTAAAGAGGGGCAACTGTCATACCTTAATTTCGTCTAGGGACTATCATTCATTGATCTTTTGATCCTTGCTAGTTAACTTACGGTGTTGAATGCCAGTTATAGTGCAAAGCAAGGAACCATTTGGTGTTTTGATCAAGAAGACAAAAGATACCAAGAAAGGAGGGCAAAAGGGTCTTTTTCTTGTTTTCCTAGGCCTTAGCTCACCCAAGTCAAAATTTGGCTCGCCTGGGCCACCAAATAACTTCAAGGCTACGGGACTAGCTCGCCTGGGTGAACAACAACCGCCCCAAGGTGGCCTTTACCTATAAATATGAATCCTAGGGGTGTTTTAAGGGTTAAAAGGCTCAGAGGTGGAGAGAATTGAGAGAAGAGAGAAAGAAGAAGAATAAAGAAGAGGAAACGAAGCCAAGGCGCTATCGAATCTCCATCGCGATTATTCCCTACATCATTTTCTTGTTCTGTGTTCTTCGTGCAACAGTCGGTTGGTTTTGCTTTTCTTTTCTTCAAGAGTTGAATGTGATCTATGTACCCTTAGGGGTCCCCCCTTGTTATTATGTTCACATTCATCTCCTCCATCTATCGTCGGTGATCTCGTGTTTTTGTAAAGTTTAAACTCAACCAATCACTAGTGTCATAAAATTGTCTTTAAAAGAGATTAGAAGTTAATAAAGAAAACCATGATAAAACCAACTCATAACTAAACTTTGTTTCATCAAATATCACTTGAGATCATTTCAAGGGCCAACGCCTTAACGATTCTCTCCGATTTTCTAAATTTTAAACATAGTTTCAAGGTCCAACGCCTTAAATAGCTCTTAGTTCGCAATCAAAATAAATCTTTCAGAAACCATAAAATCAATTTAACGCACATTCAGACTTAAAGAACTATGTAGGTCTGAATTCCTCATCGCACCTAAGGGCACTCGCCTTGTCGACCCCAAAAGATAAAAAAATGTATAAAAGGAAAAATAAGTAATTTTGAAGTCATGCTATGCACACTCGATTAAAGGCTGTCGTCCCTTGTGACGGGCGCTTGGGGTGCTAATACCTTCCCCATGTATAAACAACTCCTGAACCCTTATTTTCAAAATTCACAGACCTCTTTTTTGGTTTTTCTAACGTTTCCTTTAAATAAACGTTGGTGGCGACTCCCATGTGTATTCATTTTGGAAGACGCTTTTTGATTTTCATTTGCACGCCCATCATAGGGTAGGTTGCGGTAGGCAGTGATAAATCTTAGGTTCTTTTAGGGGATTTTAATGATACCATTTATCCTTTGAAGCAGAAAAAGGTGGTTTCAATATCTCTAAAGCTGAGGTTTTTGCCCAAAATTTTGATGATTGTCATTTGCTTGATGTCATACCCTAATTTCGTCTAGGGACCATTGTTTGATGGCCTGCAACCTTTGCTTGACCGCGGCATGCCAGAAGTCGAAAGGAAGCATTGTTGCGTAATCCGTAAAGTTCTGCAACATTCCAGAGGTCAAAAAAGGCATTGTTGCATAATCCGTAAGTGTCGTTACGCAATCCGTAAAGTTCCATAACATTACGGAAAAGGAATCACCAAAAAAGGGCAAAGGGGTGTATTTAGAAAAATGGGGGATGCAAATAGCAATTATCAAATCTGGGCCCTTCTAGAGGATTCTGGGCATTTCCTTGCTTAAGGTGGAAGCAACCTAGCTCGCCTGGGCGAGTTGGGCGGCAACCTCGTCCCTCTTTTTCCTATAAATAGGCGAAAAGGGGCTGTTCCAAAGATCCCGAAGCACCTTGGCCATGCATTGCAGCTGTTTTTGGGTGAAAAAAATTGTTTCCGTGAACAAAATCCAAGCCTAGGTGCTTTCGTAACGCTTCCGAGATGTTTCCGTGAGCAAATCCGTGGAGGTTTTCCGTCATTTTTCACCGTTCATCATCCGTTCTTCATTCGTTCTTCGTTCTTTGTTCTTCAACGGGTAAGTTTTCGAATCCGAGACTTTCAATTCATTTCTTGTTTTTTTGGCTTTCATCTTCTTTCGTTCACTTTCGGTTTCTTTTCTTCCGTTTTTAACGAGCTTTAACCGATCGTTTAAGCCGTTTTTTCACCTAACAAATGATAAAATGAATTTCAACCGATCATTTGCATTGTAATCTCATTTAATTACTGTTAAAACAAAATCTAACCGACCGTTCACACTATAACCACGGTTAAACCAAAAAAGGCAAAATAATAATAAAATAATCAAAATATCTTGAAAAATAGTAATAAAATAATCAAAATATCTTTGAATAAAATAATCAAAAAAATCAATCGGACGTTTTTCTTTGGAAGTTTCCTTGGATCAATTGACTAATAACCAAAGTGAAACTAAGGCTAAAATCAACTCACAAATCAAGCTTTGTCCGCAAAAAATCACTAAAAACCGTTTTAAGGTCCAACGCCTTAAACGGTCCTCTTTGCTTTTATCGGTTAACATGGACCGTTTAAAAGCATAAAATCAACACATAACTTTACCGCTCTGATTTCCTCATTGCAATTGAGGATACGTAGGAGCAAAAGCCCCGCTTTTGTCGACCACCTGAAGAGATCGTTAATGGTCCAACGCCTTAACGTTTGTCTCCTTTCAAAACCAAGAGATCATTAATGGTCCAACGCCTTTACGTTTCTCTCCTTTCCAAAAATCAAAAGATCGTTTAATGGTCCAATGCCTCAAATGACTTTTGTTCAGTCAAAATATATCTTGCAAAAAAAGATAAAAACAACTTAACCAACGTTCAGTTCTCAAAGAACTACGTAGGTCTGATTTCCTTATCACAATTAAGGAATACGTAGAAGCAAGGGAAACACCCTTGTCGACCCCAAAAAGATAAAAAATATAAAAGGCATAAAAAGACATAAAAAGCGTAAAAAAGGGAAAATAAAATAATTTGAAGTCATATTTGCACACTTGATTAAAGGTTGTCGTCCTTTGTGACGGACGAATGGGGGTTCTAATACCTTCCCCGTGCGTAAATACAACTCTTGAACCTTTCACACTTAAAGTTCGTAGACCATGCTTTTTCCGGTTTTTCCGACATTTTCCTTGAATAAACGTTGGTGGCGACTCCGCGCATTTTCCTCCCATGGAAGACGCACCCGTGAGCCCTCGCTTTGCCCTCCCGCCGAAGGGTAGGTTGCGATAGTTGGCGATTCCACTGGGGACCATTGTTAGAGAGTTAGGCCAATCAATCAGTGTGCTTCCCTTACCATGACTTCCCTTTTGTTCTTTTTCTTTGTCTTTTTTCCTTATGTTCTTGTATATATGAACTCTTTTGATGCTTTTAGTGTGTTTTAAAATGTATGCATGAGGTAAATATATATTTATTTGATGCACACAAACACCAACACTATTTGCACACACGGTGAGTTGAAAAGGGGCCATATACCCGGGTCCATGGGAACATAAGGAGTGGAGGTGAATCTGTGATCATGCTAGGTCTCCGACTTGCATGATTATCGTGAACCCTTATCTAGAGTTTTTCTCTTTGATAACTTATTGTTGCTAGTAGTCTCTATTGCCGCAATATGTTCTTTGTAGGGGATGATACCTCTAGAGACCATCAAGAGAGATGTGACCACCTTGGGAATTATCACTAAAAGCCCTTTCAGTTTCCTCCCGTGTAGGTCCCTAAAATAGGGGCACGAAGCGAACACGCTGCGTGCCTTTTTAAACACTGCCATGCATATAGCCTAAATGTCATGTACACCTTTGTTGTATGATTATTTGTGGATATTGCCATACTGTGTACATCCCCGTGTTACGCTTTTGCACGTCTGCATCATGTCACCACGCATGCATTGTATGTTGGTCTCGTCTTTTGTCATGGGAAGCCGGAAGGTCCATATCACCTTCTTAACTGTACACATGAGGCACTGCGCCCCCAAATGCACAAGTAAGAAGATATGATTTTTTTGGTCTCTCGTGCCCGTAAATGCATTCATATCATGCATCGCATAAGCATCTCTTCATGGCATCGTAATGAACATATCGTTCCTGCATTTGTCCGTTATCATATTCCAGCATCACATTTTGCATGAGTCATTGCATCATCATGCATATGCATTCAACATACTTTTTGTTCTACAACTGCATACCTTTTGTTTTCATGTTTACTCATGCATGATCCTTGCGTTTTCCTCTGCAAAACAAAAACAAAATAGGAAGCACGGAAATTCATGATGCATTCTTAGTTGCATGTGTTAGGTACCATGAGCCAACCATGTTGGGATCATAAACCCATTTCCAAAAAAAAAAAACAAACAACAAAACAAAATGATTGAACATGGTACCTAATGCATGGTTAACTAAGAAAAGATGTTTCTTCAGACATCTCAATTTCATAATTACATTTTCCATGCATAGCGTATGTATTCCCGAGTCTTTCATCTCTATAAAATGTTGTTGAAGTATTGGCGATCAAAATTTCCATTCCTTGGATTATAGGGTTGAACCAAGCTCACGCATTTACAAAAGGTTCATCAAGTCAAGTTAAAGTATGGAAGTAACCATCTTGCAAAAAATTGGGGCAAACGATGGATCGAGTTACATCACTGTTTCGTCTACTGCCAAATACATTTAGGACTGTTGATGTCCTTGTTACTTCCAGTTTCACCTTGACAAAGATGTCATGGACCATGTTGAAAATCTAAATTGATTCAACCCCATGTCCTGCATCAAAATTCGCAATACTTCAACTGTGCATCATTCGTATACATCCATGCTTTTCATTGGTTGCATTGCTCATTGCATTCTTTCCTTGAAAAAAAATGAACTTAATCATTGTTATCAAAAAGAAAAGAACATGCTTTATGGCACCCTTACAGAACTCGTGCTAGAGCTAGAGTAATGGGAGAAGCAGAGGAGGTGCAAGAGCAGATGAAGGCCGACATGAAGGCCATGAAAGAGCAAATGGCCACAATGATGGAGGCCATGACGAGCATGAAGAAGATAATGGAAGCCAATGTGGTTGCAATTGCCGCTACCAACGCTGTTGCTAAGGTGAACCCGATGCCCCCATCTGGCCTCAACCAAATGAATCATCCAACCTCAGATATGGTAGGCAAAGAGTTGGCAAGTATGGGCGGCCCCCATTGTGTGCAAGTTCAAAACAAGCACACCTTTTCGCATATGGCTTGCCTCCCAACTATACACCACCCAATGTGGCGTACACTCCCAATGAGAATGTCAATAACTCCACTTCTATAGAGCCAACAACCTAAATCTGATCATGCACATGTCTCTCAACCCATGGGGGAGACACATGAAATGCCCCACCACAATCTAGCCGACTTCGAGTCTTGCCTCGGATATGCCACTAAAGGGCAAGCAATTGGTGATATACCCCTGCAAAACACATTGGAGGGCCCTCAATATCACCCACAACCACACCCCTTGCATTCCACAGCGGGTAAAAATGCTCATGCTATGGAAGAAATTGGAAAGTTGGATCATCTAGAGGAAAGTCTCAAGGCCATTGAAGGAGGTTAAGATTATGCCCTTGCTAACCTAGAAGAGTTTGTTCCTAGTACCCAATATCATCACCCCTCCCAAGTTCAAGGTGTCGGACATTGACAAAGTACAAGGGGACTACTTGCCCCAAGAACCATCTAAAGATGTATTGTCGGAAGATGGGGGCATATGCAAAAGATGAGAAACTGCTAATACATTTCTTCCAAGAAAGTCTTACTGGGGTAGCTTTTACCTGGTACACTAACTTGGAACCTTCCCGAGTCCATTCTTGGAAAGACCTAATGGTTGCCTTTGATAGGCAGTATCAGTACAATTCTGATATGGCTCCGGATTGGATGCAACTACAGAACATGTGCAAAAAGGGGCACAAATCTTTCAAAGAATACGCCCAAAGATGGAGAGACCTGGCAGCCCAAGTGGCATCCACAATGATGGAAAGGGAGATGATAACAATGATAGAAGACACATTAACAGTGTTCTACTACGAAAAATGGTGGGTTACACACCTTCAAGTTTTACGAATTTTTCTTCGCCAGCGAAAGGATCAATGTGGGTCTGAAAAGAGGCAAATTTAATCATCCTGCTTGGACGAATGAGAAAACTGGGGCAAATGAAGAGGATGAGAATGAGGGGGAAACCCTTGCTATGACTATCATTCCTACATGGCCAAACTTCCCACCAGCCCAACAATGTCATTATTCAGCCAATAACAGCCCTTCTCCTTACCTACCATCCAGTTATCCACAAAGACCATTCCTAAATCAAGCATAAAGCCTGTCTGCCACACTTCCAATCACGAACACCACCTTTAGCATGAACCAAAACACCAAAGAAGGAAGAAATTTTGCAGCGAAAAAAACCTATAGAATTCACCCTAATTTCGGTGTCATATGCTAACTTGCTCCCATATCTACTTGATAATGCAATGGTAGCCATAACCTCTGCTTGGTTTCCTCAACCTCCATTTTTCTGAGGATACGACTCGAACACAACATGTGCATATCATGGAGGAGTTCCGGGACATTCCATTGAGCACTGTATGACCCCGAAGCGTAAGGTGCAAGGTCTAATTGATGCTGGCTGGCTGAAATTTGAGGAGAATCCCTTGTTTGCTCATCAGGATTTTCAAGTTTATGCCATTATTGCAAACCATAGTTACAATGCTAAATAAAATGGATAAATTTGACATCTTTGTCCCTCATCCTCTCGTAATTACATCTTTGCTTCCACTGGAATGTGGGTTCAAGCCATTGGTTTGTTTGCTCAAGCGACATGCACTCCTGAGTTTGGACTTCCAAGACCGTTTAATCAAAAATTACTCGTGCTACACATTTGGTGAGGGTGCCATAAAACGACGAGTAAAGCAAAAAAGGTTCAAAAAGAAAAAGGAAAAAGTATTTGATTGACTGTGTTTTCAAGTAAAAATATAGACATTCATGTGATCTCATTTTATCATTCCTGAAAGTTTGTTTTTTTTAGAGAGAAGTGAGTTATCAAGAATAGGAGTCATTTGACATAATCTGCCAATTGAAAAATCCTTCAACTGTTTCTTGTCCTTGAAAGTCCTTTTTGAGAATCAGTCGCTTCTTTCATTCTTCCTTGCTACAAGGTTGTGAAAACAAGACAACGATTGATACCTCAAAGCCCTACATTGGGGCAATGAGGGGCACCATGCATAAACCTCAAGCAAACCTAGGGGCAGATTAGAAGTTCTCACCCAATAGGTTCCCTTCTAGAAGGTCATGACGAAAGACAATGATTGGTACCACAAAGCCTTATACAGGGGCAATGAGGGGCACTGTGCATGAGCCTCAAGCAAACCTAGGGGCAGATCAAAAGTTCTCACCCATCTATGTTTTTTAAACAAAAAAAAAGGGGGGGGGGCAAATTTCAATGGATTGATTAAACATCAAACGACTCCATTGCCGTCACTCCAAAAATGGCAAAGTGATTAAATCAAACAGAACATACACTCTGAGGGAGTTCTCGGAGAGATTTGCAAAAAATAGGATAAGGTTGCATGAATTATCACCTCATTCAAAATGACAGTCAATATGTGTTTTCCAAAAAATTAAATCAAAATCAAAATCATAAAATAGGGAAAGAATGTCATGAACATTGCACAACTTTCCTTACATTGCATTGTTTCATATGAAGTCCGCATTTACCAAATTTTACAACAAAGGTTGCATGCATCTGCATACCTAAAAATCATGTTACCTGCATAGATTTCCTACATCTAATGTCCAATCTTTTGAATTTGAGATGATCAGCCCTCTCAATGAGTCAATCTCATGCTTTCTCATAAGGGTGGACCCTTGGGTACTAGAACCTATTGCCGTTAGAGGACTACACATCCTCGCCTTCAGAGGGCTACACGCCCTCACCATCAAAGGACTACACGTCCTCGCCATCAGAGGGCTGCACGCCCTCACCATCAGAGGGCTACACATCCTCACCATCAGAGGGCTGCACGCACTCACCTTTAGAGGACTACACGTCCTCACCTTTAGAGGACTATGCATCCTCACCTTCAGAGGGTTACACACCCTCACCTTCAGAGGACTACACGTCCTCGCCTTCAGAGGGCTGCACGTCCTCACCTTGGGTACTCGTACCCTCACCTTCAAAGGGTTGCACGCCCTCACCTTTAAAGGACTACGCGTCCTCACCTTCAGAGGGCTGCACGCCCTCGCCTTTAGAGAACTTCACGTCCTCACCTTCAGAGGGCTACATGTCCTCGCCTTCAGAGGACTACACGTCCTTGCCATCAGAGGGCTGCACGCCCTCACCTTCCGAGGACAACACGTCCTCACCTTTAGAGGACTACACATCCTCGCCTTCAGAGGACTAAACGTCCTCGCCTTCAGAGGGCTACACGCCTTCGCCTTCGTAAGGCTACACGCCCTCACCTTCAGTGGACTACACGTCCTCGTCTTCAGAGGACTACACGTCCTCGCCATCAGAGGACTACAAGTCCTCGCCATCAAAGGACTACATGTCCTCAGCTTCAGAGGACTACACGTCCTCACCTTCAGAGTGCCACACGCCCTCAACTTCAGAGGATTACATGTCCTCGCCATCAGAGGATTACATGTCCTCAGCTTCAGAGGACTACACGTCCTCACCTTCAGAGGGCCACACGCCCTCACCTTCAGAGGACCACACGTCTTCGCCTTCAGAAGACTACATGTTCTCGCCTTCAGAGGGCTGCACGCCCTTGCCTTCGTAGGGCTACACGCCCTCACCTTCAGAGGACTGCATGTCCTCGCCTTTAGAGGGCTGCACGCCCTTGCCTTCAGAGGGCGACACGTCCTCAACTTCAGAGGGTTGCACGCTCTCGCCTTTAGAGGGCTACGCATCCTCACTTTCAGTGGGCTCCATATCCACACCTTAAGAGAATTTAAGGTCTACTGCCCTTAAATGCTTTACCGAGACTTGCGCTCCCGATTAAGGGGCCAGTAGTTTCCTTTTATCAGTTCCTGGGCAACCCCGTGATATTGGAGGGCGACCAACTGTGCGAGCACAACCAGAGGGAGGCTATCACGCAACTACTGTGCATACCGGGGCAAGATTTCACCTGTGCCGCTACAAAGAGACGAGTGCGGATCATGCGCACCAACATGACCACTCTTACATAGATATTGATGACGTTGCTACTTAGCAACATTCTGCCCAGTGACCACAATGCCAATCTCCCCCTGCGGAAGTATCAATTGATCTATGCCGTCATGACATAGGTAAGTATGCACGTGGCTCAATTGATTTTTGATGCCATCCACTATTTGCAGGGATCGCGCCCACAAGACACCCAGTGGACCCGGAGAAGCCCAACAAGGCCCTGGGGCTTCCAGCTCTGGTTACAGGCCTCTTTTAGTCCTACAGGATGCCCGTCCCCCCAGCAAGGTCATGCCACCGTGACATAGGTAAGTATGCACTTCTCTCAACTGATTTCTGATGTCATCTATTGTTTGCAGTGATCGCGCCTGCAAGACACCCAGTGGACCCGGAGAAGTCGAACAGGGCCCTGGGGTTTCTAGCTCCGATTACGGGCCTCTGTCAGTTCTACGGAGTGCCCGTTGCCTCCAGCAAGGTCATTAGGCTTCCTACTAACCGAGCTTTCATCAAGAAGTACTGCACCCTAGGCAGGCGCAGGGCGAGACACCACAGCAGCCTAGGGATGGCCGGTAGTGGGCAACAGACGCAAGACCACCACCTCTAGAGTTCACCTCAGCTCATCCACAAAAAGGTTAGAGTGTTTCCTACAACACATGGCCGACCAATAGGCGACCAAGTCCAAAGCCAAAGGTAAGTAGAAGTACTAGGTCCGTGATCGAAAAGTCATCACGCATCCGGCTCACGACATTAAAGAAGTGCTACTAGGAGGCAACCTAGTACCCTTTAAATTTCTGCTTGTTATTTGATCACCTTTTGTTTCTCAAGTCATAGTAGGACACACCTAGTTTCTCATGATCCTAGGAATTTAAATAAAACAAACACAAGCTCGGAAGGTAGTCATACCTCACAAAATATATGTATGTGTGTTTAGGTAGTGAAAATACCTTAGATATGCATGTATGTAGCAAACAAATACCTCACATAGCAAAAAAAACCTCACAAAAATATACACATGTTTAGGTAGCAAAAAAAAAACAAAAACAAACAAGAAAAGAAAATAAGTTGTCTAGCTAAAAAACCAACATGCTTTTGAAAAGAGATAACTTCCAGCTTTTCTTTGGAAAAAAATTCACTGATCATAACCAGTTTTTGAAAGAAAATGTGTGTAATACACCTGAAGGGTGAATGCTGTGAAAATTTTCCCGAACGCCCAAAATAGACTCAGATGAATGCATGAATTGATAAAGGAACATATTTTGAAAACACTGGGTTGACTTAAATAGAGAAAATGAATCCTGAGCCCTAGTGTCACATGACCATAAAAACTTGATGCTTAAGTTTCCACATAGGTGCATGCATGACTAGTTTTGCATAAAATTTCCTAATCATCGTTGTTGCATTTGTATCATGGAAAAAATGTGGGACATCCCCTTTATCCCCAAACCGCTGGCCGAACCCTAACATATATCATGTCCAGTCGCTCTAAAAGCCTTGAGCCAAAATCCCAACTTACCATAAACCTTGACCTAGGGTGAGAATGTCAATCTTGGCCCTCGGAAGAAAACAAAAAAGGAAAATTCTCAATCAAAGGGTGGGAGAAAGCAAAAAAGAAAGAAAATTCTCCATCAAAAGAGTGGGAGAAAGCACAAAAGGAAAGAAAATTCCCAATCAAAAAAAGCAAAAAAAGGAAAGAAAATTCCGGATCAAAGATCAGATGAAAACAGAAGAAATATGCAGAAAGGTCTTTGGACCAGACAATATCTGAACAATACAAGATTGTCACAAGTAAACAAGAAAAGAAAGAAAACCACGACTTGAAGTGGTCCCCTCCCTTTGATTGCCAACTAAAATCCTGTGCGCTAACAACTTTCTCGCCCCGTACTAAACAAAAACAAAAAATAAGGAAAAGGCCCAAGCACTCAGAGCCAAATTCCCCACCAAGAAACAAATCGCTCCCAAGGAAAAGTCCTATTGATCCATGATCACGCATGTAATCTTTGATTTGATAGGAAATGATTTGCAAAATCAAGTCATGACATATCTATGGTTCGGAATTAGGATGAAACACCAACCTGTGTGAGGTGGATACACTTTGAGTGATTTTATTTTATTTTTGTTGGACTCAATGTTTCCTCTAAATGGTTGTTTAGAAACGAAATGCTAACATCCAAAATCTCATTTATGGTTATCAGAAAATTTCATCAGCATACTCTCCTTCCCCGATAGGCACATTGTTGTTCATCCAGAAAAGCATATGTAGCTCTGATCAGTTGGAAGTTTTGTCTCTTTACTAAAGCATGTTCTCATTTTAGGGAAGACAACACCGAGACTATTTTAGTCTCACAGTTATCAAGAACTACGTAGGTCTGAGTTCCTCATAACAAATTGAGGATACGTAGGAGCAAGAGCCTTGCTTTTGTTGGCCGCCCCACAATCTCTGTCATACTGACCTAGAGGTCATGTGACATGCGGAGACAAATTATGGTCATCCGCACACCTTTTCGCCATCCAGAGACAATCGAGTTCGATGGCACATAGAGACAAATTATTGTCATCCGCACACCTTTGTTATCCAGAGACAATCAAGTTCGATAGCACGCGGAGACAAATTATGGTCATCTGCACTTTTTTCGCTATCCAGAGACAATCAAGTCTGATAGCACGCAAAGACATATTATGGTCATCCGCACACCTTTGATATCCTAAGACAATCAAGTCTGATAGCCCGCGGAGACAAATTATGGTCATCCACGCACCTTTTTCACTATCCAGAGACAATCAAGTTCGATAGCACACGGAGACAAATTATGGTCATCCGCACACCTTTGCTATCCAGAGACAATCGAGTCTGATGGCACATGGAGACAAATTATGGTCATCCGCACACCTTTTCCATCCAGAGACAATCAAGTTTGATAGCACGCGGAGACAAATTATGGTCATCTGCACCTTTTTCGCTATCCAGAGACAATTAAGTCTGATGGCACGCAGAGACAAATTATGGTCATCCGCACCCTTTTGCTATCTGTAAGACTCAACGCCTGATAGCATGCAGAGACTAACGTCGTCTTCTGCACCCTTTTGTCAATCGCGGCCAACAAGTGATGCAATCCTCCCTAGGAAGAGACCAATCACTAGAACCATGAGCAAGAGGCTCCAAGAAGATTGGGCTAGAGCTGCTGAAGAAGGCCCTAGGGTTCTCATGAACCTTAGGGTAGATTTCTGAGCCCATGGGCCAAGGTTGGGTCCAATTATCTTTGTACATATTAGACTAGGATGTCATTATATTTGGTCCTTGTATATAGGGCTCCATATTGTAGGTAGGGTACCCTAGAAATATAGGATTTTTCAGCCTTTGTATTTTTGGGCACCTAGACTAGTTTTTGTATTAGGGGTAGTTTTGTAATTTCACATACACTAAGTGGATATTTGATGTGTGTGGTTGGAAATAAATTTAATTGAATTGGTAGAAGCCCAATCCTATTAAATTTTAGAGGGGGAGGTGAGCATTTGCTTACTACACCCCATTGCCACATCATATAGTCACACTTTGTGCATGTCCTTCATGCTTTTCATGCCTCATGACACCTAAGCACACTTAGTGGAGAATCTTGGAATTGATCTTGGATTAGTGGGCTGAACCATAACTAAAATTCACTAATCATAATTAGTGAAATTTTGGCTCCAAAGTTTGGCTCCACAAATTCAATTTCAAATTCAAGTGAAATTTGAATTTCCCTCCAATTTTGTGTGACACTTAGGCTATAAATAGAGGTCATGTGTGTGTATTTTTTTGAACTTTGATCATTTGAATATTAACTTCAGATTTCAGAGCTCCTTTTGAGCACAAAATTTCGTGCTCTTCTCTCCCTCTCCCTTCATTCATCTCCTTCTTCCTCCAAGCTCTTATCCATGGCCTCCTATGGTGGTGAGCTTCTTCTAGACTCATCTTCTCCTTGAAGTGGCGTCTCCTCTCTCTCTTCCTTCTCCATTCCGCTGCCATTTATCTTCCAAGAAGCAAAGGAATCAATTGATGAAGAAGATCCTAGGCCTACAAGCTCCAATGGAGCTTGCATCAACAAGCCCCTTGACACGTGGGGATTTACGTCATCTTCCGTGCAGACTACCTCTGTCAAGCACTAACCCGTGAGATTAGGGGGCAAGCGAAAATACCCCAGTGGTTATCCGTATAAACATTCTTTTGCTATCTGTAAGACTCAACGCCTGATAGCATGCAGATACTAACAACGTCTTTTGCACCTTTTGTCAACCAGAGGCAAGCGAGCTCGTTGACACGCAGAGACTAACGTCGTCATCTGCACCTTTGAAATCCAGAGACGGCAAGTCCGATGACATGTGAGGGTACCTTATGGTTATCCGCACCTTTTGTCAACCAGAGGCAAGTGAGCCCATTGACACGCGGAGATTTATGTCGTCTTTCGCGCAGACTACCTTTGTCAAACACTAACCCGTGAGGTTAGGGGGCAGGCGGAAATACCCCAGTGGTTATTCGTATAAACTTTCTTTTGCTATCTGTAAGACTCAACGCCTGATAGAATGCAGAGACTAACATCGTCTTCTGCACCCTTTGTCAATCGCGGCCAACAAGCCTGTTGACACGCAGGGATTTACATCATCTTCCGCGCAGACTACCTCTGTCAAGCACTAACCTGTGAGGTTAGGGGGCAGGAGGAAATACCCCAAGTGGTTATCCGTATAAACATTCTTTTGCTATCTGTAAGACTCAACGCATGATAGCATGCAGAGGCTAACATTGTCTCCTGCACCTTTTGTCGTCCTGACCAGTGAAGTCAGGTGACACGCGGGATTACCTTATGGTTGCCCGCACCTTTTGTCAACCAGGGGGCAAATGAGCCCGTTGACGCAAAGAGATTGACATCAGCTTCTGCACCTTTTGTCATCTAGGGACAGCGAGTCAGGTGGTAGGCGGAAATACCTTATGGTCATCCACACCTTTCGTCAACCGAGGGGAATGAATTCGGCAGTATCATAATGATGTTGGTCATTCGGTGCTGATCATTTTCAAAATATTTGCAAGTTTTTTTACTCTCGTCGTCCGGAAACATTCAAGCCCAACGACGCGCGGGATTCTTCTCTGCTGGGCAGAGACGATCGGGTGCAATGGCGAAGGGATCTGTGATGGTCATCCAACTTTGTCGTTTTCAAAACACTGAAGTTTGTTGACGCTTCTGATGCCTTTTCTTTTCTTTCTGAACGACTGGTTCCGCAGGCGGGGATATTGACTGACCGAATGATGTTCCGCACGAACGAAATTAGTGTCTTATCTTTACTTCCCTTTTACCTCCAATAAAAGACAAGTAAAGAGGGGCAACTGTCATACCCTAATTTCATCCGAGGACCATTGTTTGATGGCCTGCAACCTTTGCTTGACCACTTTGAAGTACTTAACACCCATTGTTAGGTAATCCGTGATGTTCCGCGGCATGCCGAAAGTCGAAAGGAAGCATTGTTGCGCAATCCGTAAAGTTCCGCAACATTCCAGAGGTCAAAAAAGGAATTGTTGCATAATCCGTAAGGTTTCACGACATTCCTGAAAGAAAATAAGTGTCGTTATGCAATCCGTAAAGTTCCGTAACGTTACGGAAAAGGAATCAGCAAAAAAGGGGCAAAAGGGGGTGTATTTAGTAAAATGGGGGTGCAAATAGCAATTATCAAATCTGGGCCCTTCTAGAGGATTCTGGGCATTTCCTTGCTTAAGGTGGAAGCAACCTAGCTCGCCTGGGCGAGCTAGGCGGCAACCTCCTCCCCCTTTTTCCTATAATTAGGCGAAAGGGGGTTGTTCCAAAGATCCCGAAGCCCCCTTGCTATGCATTTCAGCTGTTTTGGGTGAAAAAAATTCTTTTCGTGAAGAAAATCCAAGCCGAGGTGCTTCCGTAACGCTTCTGAGATGTTTCTGTGAGCAAATCTGTGAAGGTTTTCCACCGTTTTTCACCATTCTTCATCCGTTCTTCGTTCGTTCTTCGTTCTTCAACGGGTAAGTTTTCGAATCCAAGACTTTCAATTCATTTCTTGTTTTTTTGGCTTTCATCTTTATTTCGTTCACTTTCGGTTTCTTTTTTTCCGTTTTTAACGAGCTTTAACTGATCGTTTAAGCCGTTTTCTCACCTAATAAATGATAAAATGAATTTCAACTGATCATTTGCGTTGTAATCTCATTTAATCACTATTAAAACAAAATCTAACCGATCGTTCACGTTGTAACCACGGTTAAACCAAAAAAGGCAAAATAATAATAAAATAATCAAAATATCTTTGAATAAAATAATCAAAAAAATCAATCGGATGTTTTTCTTTGGAAGTTTCCTTGGATCAATTGACTAATAACCAAAGTGAAACTAAGGCTAAAATCAACTCACAAATCAAGCTTTGTCTGCAAAAAAATCACTAAAAACCTTTTTAACATGGACCGTTTAAAAGAATAAAATCAACACATAAATTTACCGCTTTTGCAAGAACTATGTAGGTCTGATTTCCTCATCGCAATTGAGGATACATAGGAGCAAAAGCCCCGTTTTTGTCGACCACCCAAAGAGATCGTTAATGGTCCAACGCCTTAACGTCTCTCTCCTTTCCAAAAATCAAAAGATCGTTTAATGGTCTAATGCCTTAAACGACTTTTGTTCAGTCAAAATATATCTTGCAAAAAAAGATAAAAACAACTTAACCAACATTCAGTTCTCAAAGAACTACGTAGGTCTGATTTCCTTATCACAATTAAGGAATATGTAGGAGCAAGGGAAACACCTTTGTCGACCCCAAAAAGATAAAAAATATAAAAGGCATAAAAAGACATAAAAAGCGTAAAAAAGGGAAAATAAAATAATTTGAAGTCATATTTGCACACTTGATTAAAGGCTGCTGTCCTTTGTGACGGACGCGTGGGGTGCTAATACCTTCCCCGTGTGTAAATACAACTCCTGAACCTTTCACACTTAAAGTTCGTAGACCATGCCTTTTCTAGGTTTTTTGACGTTTTTCTCGAATGAACGTTGGTGGCGACTCTACGCATTTTCCTCCCATGGAAGATGCACCTGTGAGCCCTCGCGTTGCCGTCCCGCCGAAGGGTAGGTTGCGACACTTGATATGAATCATGTTGGGGGTTTATACACTTGGAATGGGACTAGTTCAGGTTCTTAAGAGATGCATAAAAGGTTGAATAGGGCCCTTTATGATTTAGTGATCAAGACTTGTCCAAGGAATATGAGCTTGCTCTTTTTAAAGAGGAACCCTTTGGTTTCAAAAGTCACGTGATCAATGGATTAACCTGGGAAGTAAGAATACTACCTTTTTTCACACTCAGATAGTTGTTTGAAGGATGAGAAATAAAATTCATGGTTTATTTCTCCCCTCGAGTGACTGGTGTACAAATGGTGAGGCTCTTTAGTTGGAAGCCGTTAATTTGTTTTCTGGCTTCTTTGGGAGGTGGAGGAGAGGGTTGAATCCAAAAATTTTATATGAGGGAGAATCCAACTAATATGTTCACAAAGCTTGTTCCAATGAGAAAGTTCATGCATTGTCTGAATCTACTTAACGTAGATAGTTGGAAATGAACTGAGTTACTTGTAATTCATAAATGTTATTAAACCAAGGTGTAGATTATTGATTGTTGGACGATAGAGATAAGGTGGACAACAATGTTGATCATCTGGTTCGGTACTTTTATCTTCTATATAGGTCATCCAATCTTTTGAAATTTGGGGGAGTGTCCAATCACGAAGAAGGGAGCGTCCAGCCTAGTGGTTCATTTACATAAGTTGTGTTGTAAATATAACTATTTTTTGTTTTCCTGTTGTAATTGTTTTCGGTTAGACAACTATCTATAGTCTCCTTTATATGGAGCTTTGTATTCTAGGTTTAGAGAGCTTCAGAGTTCTTTGAACCTTTTCATTGTAAATTTTGTTACTTGCAATAAACTTAACAATTTTGCGTGATATCTCTCTTCTCCTTCTATCATCTATACTTTCCCATATGGATAGAATTTCTCGAATCTTCCCATTTGAATTAACTAATGTGACTCTCCCAACTCTATTCAAAAGCCTCCCTTTCCATGCTGGAAGACGAATTTGAATTTTCTCCAACAAATTCACGAACAACTCATTGGTAATTCTTCTATTAACCATATTAAAACCCAAGTATTTTACTATATTATTACTGAAATTAATATGGGAAATATTGACTACCTTATTCCTCATGCGCAAAGTGACGCCTTTAGAGGTGACGACTTTGGACTTCTCCAAACTAATTTTTAAACTAGAATCATTACAAAACTGATTAATAATATTGAATACAACTCTCACCCTAGAAGGCTTAGCTATGGTGAACAATAAGACATCATCTACAAAAATCACTTGCTACAGACGTAGAAAGCCAGGACACATCTCCTTGAATTGTCCAAATAAAGATATAATTTGTTTTAATTGTGGGCAAAAGGGACACACTCAAAGAGATTGTTCACGACTCAAGAAAGAGCAAAATGGTGGAGGCCCGAATGGTCAAACTGGGCATCCGAGGGCCACGAGAAGAGTCTTTACCCTCAACGGTGTTGAAGCTTCGAAATCCAAAGATCTAATCCAAGGTAAATGTTTCATAAATGGAATTCCTTTACTTGTGCTGTTTGATTCCGGTGCAACCCATTCTTTTATATCCTATTCATGTGTAAGGAAATTTAAGCTACCCGTGTCTTCTTTGAATAGAAATCTGATTGTAGAAACCCCAACTAGTGGTTCTTTATTAACTTCTGATGTTTGTTTGGACTGTCCTGTGGAAATTTCTGGTAGAACAGTCTTGATTGATCTGATTTGTTTGCCTTTGAGCCAGATTGATGTTATTCTTGGTATGGACTAGTTATCTTCCAACCATGTCTTGTTAAACTGTTTAGATAAAACTGTGGCATTTGATGATTCTGGAGTGAGTAAGGATATGATGTTTATCTCTATCAACCAAGTTGTGACATCTTTAAAAGAAGATGGTCAAGTGTACATGATCTTGTCTAACCTAGTGACAGAGACAAAGGTTTCCATGTGTGACCTCCTTGTTGTCAGAGAGTTTCCTGAGGATATAACCGGTCTGCCACCTGAGAGAGAGATAGAGTTTTCCATAGACTTAGTACTTGGTGCTGGACCCATATCCATAGCTCCTTATAGGATGTCTCCTATAGAGTTAGCTGAGCTTAAGAAACAGTTAGAGGAGTTGTTGGAGAAGCGGTTTGTGAGACCCAGTGTGTCTCCATGGGGAGCACCAGTGTTGTTAGTGAAGAAGAAAGATGGGACCATGAGGTTGTGCATAGACTACCGCTAGTTGAATAAGGTAACGGTTAAGAATAAGTACCTTTTTCCTAGAATAGATGACCTTATGGACCAACTGGTAGGAGCTTGTGTGTTCAGTAAGATAGACCTTAGGTCAGGTTACCATCAGATTCGAGTGAAGTCTGAGGACATACCTAAGACTGCTTTTAGGACCCTTTATGGTCACTATGAGTATCTAGTCATGCCCTTTGGTGTGACTAATGCTCCAGGTGTGTTTATGGACTACATGAATAGAGTCTTTCACCCTTACCTTGATGGTTTTGTGGTGGTATTCATAGATGATATTTTGGTATACTCCAAGACTAGAGAGGAACATGAAGAACATTTGAGGATTGTGTTGCATACCCTTAGGGACCGACAACTCTATGCTAAGTTGTCCAAGTGTGAGTTTTGGTTAGAGAAAGTTAGTTTCCTAGGGCATGTGATGTCTCAAGGGGGCATAACTGTAGATCCATCTAAGATAGAAGCCATTCTTGAGTGGGAGAGTCCTAAATTTTTATTTTGAGATTAGGAGTTTTCTGGGTTTGGCAGGATACTACCGGAGATTCATAGAAGGTTTTTCCAAGTTAGCTTTATCTTTGACTAAACTAACTCATAAGGGTCACAAGCTTTTGTGTGGGACACCCAGTGTGAGCATAGTTTCCAAACCATTTGAGGTGTATTGTGATTCATCAAAGATGGGTTTAGGAGGAGTGTTGATGAAAAATGACCAAGTAGTGGCCTATGCTTCTAGACAACTCAAGACTCATGAGAGGAATTATCCCACTCACGACCTGGAGTTAGCTGCTGTAGTTTTTGCCCTTAAGATGTGGAGGCATTACCTGTTTGGCTCCAAGTTTGAGGTGTTTAGTGATCATAAGAGCCTTAAGTACTTGTTTAGTTAGAAAGAGCTGAACATGTGTCAAAGGAGATGGTTAGAGTTTCTTAAAGATTATGATTTTGAGCTTAGCTACCATCTCGGCAAAGCCATTGTAGTGGTTGATGCCTTGAGTAGGAAATCTCTACATATATCTGCTTTGATGATTAAAGAGATGAATCTCCTAGAACAGTTTAGAGACCTTAGTCTTGCATGTGAGATTACTCCTAATAGTGTTAGATTAGGAACTTTGAGGATCACTAGTGAGTTACTAAGTGATATCAAGGAGGGCTAGAAGATTGATCATTTTCTAAGGACTCAGTTAGAGGCTACGGAGTCAGGAAGGGACAATAGTTTCAAGGTTAGATCGGATGGAGTCTTCAGACTTCAAGATAGGATTTATGTTCCCAATGTGCCTGAACTTAGGAATATGATCCTAAAGGAAGGACATAGGAGTAACTTGAGCATACATCTTGGTGCTACCAAGATGTATCAGGATTTGAAGATGATGTTTTGGTGGCCCAACATGAAGAGAGAGGTTAGTGAGTTTGTGTGTGCATGTTTAGTCTGTCAAAAGGCTAAGATAGAATACTAGAGACCTTCAGGGAAGTTACAACCCTTGGAGATACCCCAGTGGAAGTGTGACAGTATTTCTATGGATTTTGTTGTAGGACTACCTAGAACCCCCAAAGGTTTTGATTCTATCTGGGTTATTGTTGACAGGCTGACCAAGTTTGCTCACTTCATTCCCATTAATATTAGATTTTCCTTGGAGAAGTTGACCTCCCTGTATATTAGTGAGATTGTCAGATTACATGGTGTGCCATCTAGCATAGTGTCTGATAGAGATCCTAGGTTTACCTCCAGATTTTGGGAGAGCCTGAACAAAGCGTTGGGAACCAAGCTTTGACTAAGTTCAACCTACCGTCCTCAGACTGATGGCCAAACTGAACAGACCATTCAGTCCCTGGAGGATCTTTTGAGGGTGTGTGCCTTAGAGCAAAAAGGAAGTTGGGAGAGTTTCCTGCCATTGATAGAGTTCACTTACAACAACAGTTTTCACTCTACCATTGGCATGGCTCCCTATGAAGCTTTGTATGGTAGAAGGTGTAGGACACCTCTATGTTGGCTAGAGCCTGGAGAAAACCTCACCTTAGGACCTGAAGTGGTAAAGCAAACCACCGAGAAGGTGAAGTTGATCCAAGAAAGGATGAGGAATGCTCAGAGTAGACAGAAAAGTTATCATGATAAGAGTAGGAAAGATCTGGAATTCGAGGTTGGTGATCATGTATTCTTGAGAGTCACTCCGTGGACTGGGGTTGGTCGAGCATTGAAATCCCAAAAACTCACACCTCGTTTTATCGGTCCTTTCCAAATTCTTAAAAGAGTCAGTCCTGTGGCATACCAAATTGCATTACCCCCATCACTTTCTAATCTTCACAATGTCTTTCAGGTGTCTCAACTCGTAAGTATATCCATGATCCATCTCATGTGGTCAAATTGGATGACATACAAGTAAAAAAGAACTTGATACATGAAACATTGCCTTTGAGGATCGGGGATAGATAAACGAAGCACCTAAGAGGGAAGGAGATTCCATTGGTCAAGGTGATTTGGGGAGGTACATCAAGAGAAGATGCCACGTGGGAATTAGAGAGTCAGATGCAAGCCTCCTATCAATCCTTGTTTGACTCAGGTAAATTTCGGGGATGAAATTTCTAAAAGGGTAGGAGAGTGACGACCCACTTTGTCGCTACGGATGCAACAAGTATGTCCCATGTCATCTACCATAGGATTCAATGGCACAAAAAATATTCCTAACTACGAACGTAATAGATAAACAGATACACACCAAAAGACAATAACACAGTGAAGGTTTATACACAAATATGAACAAAACAAAAGATAAAGGAGAAAAGGGAACATAAATAAGGAAGAAGTTACGATAAAAGTGCACACTGATCGAATGGCTTAACTCTCTAACAAGTCCCCAGTGGAGTCACCATCTATCGCAACCTACCCTACGATGGGCGTGCAAGCAAAAAGCAAAAGGCGTCTTCCAAAATGAAAACACATGGGAGTTGCCACCAACGTTTATTTAAAGGAAACGTTAGAAAAACCAAAAAGAGGTCTGCGAATTTTGAAAATAAGGGTTCGAGAGTTGTTTATGCATGGGAATGGTATTAGCACCCCACGTGCCCATCCCAAGAGATGACGGCCTTTAATCAAGTGTGCACAACATGACTTCAAAATTATTTATTTTTCCCTTTATATATTTTTTTATCTTTTGGGGTCGACAAGGGGGGTTCCCTTGCTCCTACGTATTCCTTAGGTGCGATGAGGAATTCAGACCTATGTAGTTCTTTAAGTTTGAATGTTTGTGCATTAAATTGATTTTAAGTTTTTTGAAAGATTTATTTTGATTGCGAAAAAAAAAGTCATTTAAGGCATTGGACCTTGAAAAGATGTTTTAAATTTTGAAAAGAGGAGAGAATCATTAATGTGTTGGACCTTGAAACGATCTCAAGTGATATTTGATGAAAAGAAGATTAGTTATGAGTTGATTTCCTTTATTTGTTTATTTGTTTCTAGTCCCACAAAAGGAGGAAATGACTTCACGACACTAATGATCGGCTAGAACTAAACCTTACAAGTAAAATGAAATTGCCAACCGTAAAGGAGAGAAGATGAGTACATACAAAATAACAGAGAGGACCCATAAGGGTATATAGATTATATTTAACTCTTAAGAAAAGAAAAGAAAAATGAAGAAGAAACTAATTGGATGTTGCACAAGGTACAAGGCTAGCAAGAGAAGTGAAGTAGGGAATGACCCACAGTCGCGATTCGGGGGCGCCTCAACTTCTTCTTTTTTCTTTTTTTCCTCTTCCTACATTATTTCCTCTATCCCAAAATTATGAACCACCCAAACCTTCCCCTGCATGGCAATTTATAGAAAAAAATCCATTTGGGGCAGGGGCAGCTCGCCCAGGCAAGCTGGTTGCTTAGGCCTGAAGGCTTTTGGTGGCCTAGGCGAGGCAAATGCTAGCACGGACGAGTTGGGGTCTAAAAAATCCACAAAATGGCCCTTTTGCCCCCTTGCTTAGTAGCTTTTTGTTTCCTTGACCAAAACAGTGAGCAATTCTTTGTTTCGTGCAGTAACCAGCGCCAAACAACATAATTTGACTAGCAAGGATCAAAATATCATATCGAATGATGTTCCCCGAATGAAATTAGGGTCTGGCACTGCCCCTGTGAACATGATTCAAACTCTCCAATAACTTTACCCTCTCAGCAATTTGAAAGCTTCCATATACTCTTGAACAGAACCAATATTGACCCTTGTAAGAAATACTCAAGGAGATAACTTGAGGATGCTCATCTTGGATGACGAAGTTAAACCCGATGTGTAAACATGAAAAGTTTATGAAGACTTTGTAACTCTTAGTTTTTGTTGATGATGAGTTGTAAAATATATAAATACTAGTCTTAATGCAATCCTTACCCCCAAGGGCATTGGATAGAAGACTCCAAGAAGATTGGGCCAGAGATGTAGGAGAAGGCCCTAAGGTTCTCATAAGCCTTAGGGTATATTTTGGGCCCGTGGGCTAAGTGTGAGTCCGCTTTTCTTTATAAATATTATAATAGGTTTTCCTTTTTTTGGGCATTGCATTTTGGCCTACAAATTAAGGGCACCCTACCCTAGAAGTTAAGGGTACCCTAGTAGTATAGGGTTTTAGCCTTGTATTTCAGGGCATTTTGAGTAGTCTTTGTAGTAGGGACTTTTTTTGTATTTTCATGTATTTTAGGGGGGTGAGCTTAGCTATTGGAGGGGTGTGTGTTCCCATGTGGGCAAGCTTAGCTATTGGAGGGGTGTAATACTTGCTCCCCAAGGAAGTTTTCATCCTTCGCGTATTTTGGAATGGGGGTGGGCTTAGCTATTGGAGGGGTGCAACACTTGCTCCCGAAGGAAGCTTCTCAATGAAGCTTTCTTCCTTCATGTATTTTGGCATGTGGTGAGCTTAGCTATTGGAGGGGTGTAACACTTGCTCCCCAAGGAAGCTTCTCAAGGAAATTACCTAGGCTATAAATAGAAGCATGTGTAACACATGTGGTAACTTTGATGAATGAGAGTCTTGTGGGACACACTTCAAAGTTCAACTTCTCTCCCTATCTTCCCTTCATTCCCACAACACTTTTTCTCTTTCTCTCTCTCTCTCTCATTCTCTTCCTCCATTGAAACTTCCTCTCTAAGCTTCTTGTCAAAGACACTCTCTTGGTGGTGAAGCTTCTTCTTCCATGACTTATTCCCTAGTGGATGGCACCTCCTCTCACCTCTTATCCTTTGTCTTCCATTGCAACTCCATGGCTGAAAATCACCATTGAAGCTCAAAGATCTAGCCTCCATATAAGCTTCTCAAGCAAGCTTCCATCAAGTCTTGATTAGGATAATTATTATTGCTTTAATGCTTGATTATGTGTAAAGTCATTCATATATTCATCCTAGACTAGGATATGTAATTAAACATGCACTAATTGATTAGCATTGCATTGATTCATGATGATTAGCCTTTGAGAATTTAAAATTTCTAAATTTCAATTTTGCATCAATATAGTTGACTATATGCAAATATAGTAGACTAATTTGGGAAATCTTAGATGAAACTTATGAAGGAGGTACCAAAGTCAAGAGGGCAAGAAAGAACACTTTCATTCAATGATATCAAATGCTTAGAATGTTGCTGAGAGAAAACATTTCGGATGTCCAGAAGTGTTTTACACATGTGGTGAACCATTTTTTGGCTCTTGGCAAGACTTTTGAAATAAAGGAGCTCAATGTCAAAGTTCTGAAAAGTCTCTATAGAACTTGGCAACCTAAAAGTACAACTACATCAGAATCAAAGGATTTAACAACCATGACAGTAGCTACACTTTTTAGCAAGCTAAAGGAGTATGAGTAAGAGCTTGGGAGACTAAAGGATGAAGAAGAAGTTGACAAGAAGAAAGGATTAGCCTTAAAGACAAGAACTTCACATCATGAAGCTAGTGATGAAGACCCATTGGAAAATTTGGAAAATAAAAATCTGAATTTTCTTGTTAATAAATTCTCCAAGTTCATGAAGAAGAAATGAAGAGACAAACGGAACTTTCAAAAGAAGAATACACAGAAAAGTGACTCCACTCCCACAACCTACACATGCTTTGAGTGTAAGAAGCAAGGTCACATAAAAACAAATTGTCGAACCTACCTTAAGAAAGAACAAGGAGGTGATAAGAAGGAAAAGAAGCCATTTAAGAATAGAAAAACATATATATCTTAGGATGATAATGAAGCAAGTTTCTCAAATGAATCAAGTGAAGAGGAAGAAGGAAATCTATGTCTCATGGTTGACATTGTTGAGGATGAGACAAAAAGCAATCCAAGTGACTCTTCTTCCAAATCTAATACAAACTATGATAGTTTACTCGATGCATTCAAAGAGTTACATGAAGAGACATAAAGACTTATCATTGTGAACAAAACTCTAAAAGACCAAGTTAGATGGCGCATCGAGAAATTTACTATTTACAAAAGGAAGTCCATGATTAGAGAAAAAAAAGTTTATTTAGAAAAATCTATTGAGGATTCCATTTGTAAATGTAAATCTAGAAATATTGCTTCTAACTCGAATTGTGAAATTACAAGAATCTTCAATGAAAAATTGATTATCTTGAAAAGACATTTGCAAATTTCACAAGTGGAAAAGCACACTTAGATGATTTGTTGAGTTCTCACGTGTCATGGGTAATGCTAGGCTTGGGTATGGTTTAGAGAGAAAACAAAAAACTTATAAGAATTTCTTTAACTTCTCTACACCCTCCACCTCACCTTTCATTTCAAGTCACTATTGCATGTATAATGGTCATAACTCTTCATCATGTTTCATCAAAACATATGGTGTTCCAACTGAGAAATACAAGTCGATTCCCAAAGTAAATTAAAATACTACTAATAAAAAATGACCAAACATTAAATGGGTACCTCAATCTTCTTTCTAAATTTGTTTTGTAGGTATGCCTTAAAGCCAAACAATCAATGTGGTATTTAGATAGCAACTACTTAAGGCATATGAACGGAGACAAGTCAAAATTTGTCCCCCTGACGGCAAAACAAGAAGGATTTTTTTACCTATGGTGACAACAACAAAGGGAAGATTATAGGTTATGCTAATGTAGGTACTTCACAAACTACTTGTATGGAAAATGTTTTATAAGTGAAAGGTCTAAAGCTTAATTTGCTTAGTATAAGCCAATTGTGTGATAAAGGCTTTGATATATCCTTCACTTCAAGTTATTTCATCATTTGCAATCCTTTAAATGAGATGAAGTTGATAGGAAATAGACTTGATAATATCTACATGCTAAATCTAGAAAAGGCTCTATAAGTGAATCAAAATGTTTGTTCAGTATGAATGATGGTGCATGGCTTTGGTATAGACATGTTGCACGTATTTATATGAATCATTTGAATAAACTCATTGATGATTTGATTAGGGTTGTGATGGTTTTTCATATACAAATCTACGTTGAGCCATGAACAATCCATCAAGGCCTTGATGATGTTGAAGCAACACTACAAGAAAAATGACATATGCCTACGAAGGCTTTTGCCTACACATATAAATTAGTGTAGGTAAAAGTCAAAAAATACTTATACCTACAATTGTTTGTCATAGGTAAATTCAAAAGTTTGTACTTACTATTATTTGGTGTAGGTAAAACTCAAAATAACTTCTACTTACAAATTCTTAGTGTTGGTAAAATTTCAAAAAACTTATACCTATGATTACTTAGTGTTGGTAAAATCCTATCAAACTTGTACCTACAGTCCATTGGTGTAAATAAAATTTAAAAAGTTTCTACCTATAAATAATAGTGTAAGTAAAATACAATAAAAAAATATATTAAAATAATTATTTTAAGAAAGTTAATCACAAACTCAATAACATACAATATTTTCACTATTTTTCTCATATTAAAATAATTATTTTAACATATTAAAACAATTATTAATATACTGAAGAAAGAGCAATAGAACCACACTTCTGCCCCCAATTCAATAAACACTCTCTTTTCAAACTCCCAAACAATAAAACCCCCAAACCCTCTTCAGTCCGTTGTCATCTCAAACCTGAATCCAAATCCAACACGAAGTAGTATCGACCTTCTGCCAACGCCAGGACCGAGGTTCGTCGGAACCGCTACAAGGTCGCCATGGATGCCGATGAAGGTCGCCATGGATACCATGGTGGAGATCCAAAAGAACCGTAGGGAAGAGAGTTTGCAGAAGAAGAGATGCGAGGGTCTCCAATCGCAACAGATTCTTTCGTCACTTCACTCTACTGTAATTGAGAAGAAGATCAATTCCTATCATCTTTCAGTAATTTTTTTCTTTCACTACTTTTTTTAAATACCTTGCCTAAATTCAATTTCTAATACTAAAAATCTTCATCTCACTCCGCCAACTTAGACAACTGATTAGGTTATAGGACCTATCTGGTTTTTGAGTTTATGTTGAAAGGATTATAGTCGTTGGTGACGAAATGTGTGATAAATTATGTTCTCTTTATCTTGATCTGTACTTGTGTACTCTCCTATAAATTTTGATTGTTATTATGTTGGATTTGCGAGAATTAGAACTAGGTTAAAGCTTATTGAAACCGTAGCGGGTTTTAGGAATTAGGACAACAGATAAGATTATGATTGAAGGGAGTGATTTAGACGAAGCGGGTTTATATGGCAATTGGCAAGAAGGGATGGAACTAAATTTGTACATCTTTGATTGAATAACTAAATTTGTACATCTTTGATTGAATAACCTATTAATGCATAAATACCTGCTATGAGCTGTGAAAATTATGATCTGGCTTTGACTATGGGGGATATTTTTACCCATCTCCTTAAAAATGGTAGTTGTTTATTACATCTTTCCTTATAGGTATCATAGTAGAGGGAAATTTATTATAATTTGTAGCAATAAGTCCAAGCATTGGAAAAAAGAAATTAACACAGTTACTGAAATGATGCTCTTCTTTGGTCTTCTGCTAAAATGTCTCCCTCATCGGACTTGTTTTCTGTTACAGGTAATTTATTTAACACAGTTACTCTTGTCTCAGTCTGCGCAGGTAATTTATTTATTTATTGTTGTTTGTTTTTGTTTCTTAGTGAAATTGGAGTTCACTCCAGAGTCCAAATTTTTGTTTACTTGGAATTTGATTTTGTTGTTGTTGCAGAATCCGAATGTTTTAATTTGCACACCCAACTTTACTATTGGCTCAAGTAGGAGTTGCAATTTTGTGTTGAAGGATCAGACTATAAGTGCAAATTTGTGCAAGATCAAGCACACGCAGGTACACGCAAATTTGTGCAAATTCAATTCTAATCCACCCCTATATTTCGGCTCCAACAACAATGTCAATGA